>NW_007727265.1:266992-270620 GCF_000696425.1 Galeopterus variegatus
AAAGTTGAAAGGGAAAACAAGTAGTTTAGGTGAGTGAACAGAATCCAAAAATACACTGACAGTCTGAGATGATGGACAAAATAAATCAAAATAAAATTTGATAAAAATTGATGTAAATCTACACCCTTGGTGTCAAAAATGCAAGGCACACATCAGTATTAGGAGACATCAGTTAGTAGCAACACTTGTAGAAGTCATCTAATTTTAATATCAGTGGTAAACTCAGTATGAGTCACAGTATAAATTGTGTCATTTTCAGAAGAATGGATGCTATGATAGCCTGCATAAATAAGAATGACTAGAATGAGACAGTAACTTCACTTTGCTCAAGAGTAATTACCAATCTACTCAATTTTGGGTGGTAAATATGTTTAAAATAAATGATGAGAAAATAAGACCATTCAGAGTAGAACGATTTTCTGAAACAATGGAAGGAATTTGATGTTCTTATTAAATAGTCTTTATTTTAGCCACCTCACTTTAATTTACATTTAACTAACCGGAGATTTCTTTTACTTCTCAGTGTTTTGACTTACCTTATCTTCACTTTTCATTTCATAGAGTCTCTTTTAAAAATTGCATTAAGAAAACAAATTCCCCCCTTTTATTTCTGCCAATATAAAATGCCCTTGTGAAAAATAGTGAAGTACATTAATGCACTTTCAATCTGGTTCCTGATTCATTCATTCATTCATTCATTCATTCATTTATACCAGAATTGTCATGTATCCAAATCCCCAGGAAGGGACAACGACTAACTTAAAACCAAATTACTACCTAAAGGTTTTATCTTTAGCTAAAATACTTTCAGTTTAATTTATGTTTATTTAATATGTGAATTAACATTGTTTTTATACTATATAAATAAAATGTTAAGGTGCTGTTTGACTTTTAGCTTCTTAGAATGCTCAAGAAATGGTCAGGTTATTTTATAGAGTGGAAGAATGTGGACTTAGATGCAGGAATACACCATTTGACGTGATTTTTCTAGGGACTACCTTAGTGTTAAATAGATAGAGGCAGTGAGAAGACCACTGTATCCAGGTTCAGGCTGTTCAGATAAACCACAGAAAAGGGGAGGCCTCACTGCTCTGGGTCAAACCCAGAAAAATATCTAGACCTTCTTTAAATAGATACAATTTCCTCATAGTGAAGCTATTGAGAAAATAGTACTGTTTATATGCAAGATTAAGATTAAGAATTATCTGAGAGTCTAGAAAATCAACAGTGCATTCATTAAGAGACTTTGTCTTCTCATCACTGGTACAATAGCTGGGGCAGGAATTCTCTGCTTACCATGTGTTTTAGTCCGTTTTGTGTTGCTATAACAGAAATACCCGAGACTAGGTAATTTATAAGGAAAAGAGGTTTATTTGGCTTATGATTCTGGGGCAGCTGTGTCTGGCACGGGCCTCAGGCTGCTTCTACTCATGGCGGAAAGTGGCAGGCAGCCAGTAGGTACAAACAGATCACATGGAAAGAGGAAGCAGGAGAGAGAGAGAAGGAGCCAGGGTCTTTTTAAGCAATGAGCTCTCGGGGGGAACTAATAGAGCGAGACGTCACACATTAATCCCCCCTCCCCCCAGGGAGAGCATTAATCCATTCATGAGGGATCCGCCCCATGACTCAATCAGTTACCAACAATGCCACATTGGAGATCAAATTTCCACATGAGTTTTGGGGCGGACAACACATCCAAACTCCATCACCATGCCTGGCACAGCACATAACACAGTTCTCTTCAAATTCTCTCTTCAAGTTTTTTTGAGAATGGTTGTGATGATAAGGATAACCCAGAAAGAATGAAATATCACCATGTGACCAATAGAAAGTATAAACAGCCGATTAAATTCCACTAACATTGACTGAGTAAATACCGGGATCCAGGCTCTATGCTGGGTGGGAGGATGAAAAGCTTAGTAAAACCACATTTCTGCCCTCTGGGAAGTTCTCATAAAAGACAGTCTTGGTGCCCTTCACTTTTATATTTTCTTTATCTTCATGTCATGCTTCTTTTTGTTGAGGAACAGAAAAAGTAATGTTCTGATGTGGCAAAGAAGGAAATAGTTTACGATAGAATATATCTTGTGAATATAGCAATGGTCAGCAAACCATAGCCCATGTGCCAAACTGACCTGCTGCCTGTTTTCATTGATAAAGTTTTATTGGAACAAAGCCACACTCATTCATATTTGTATTTTGTATGGTTGCTTTTGTGCTACAACAGCAGAACTGAGTAGTTGGTACAGGAACTGTAAGGCCCGATAAAGGACCCCAAAGGAGGCACTCCCTAAAACATGGTGCTTTTCTCTTCCGGGTCCTAACAATCTCACCAGCGCCAAGGTGCAGCCTGTCAGAAATCATTACCCGCCCCCAGCCAATCAACTACCGCCCCGTGTACTAACCACCCTCTCCCGGAACCTGGCTCTATATAAATGTCTGCTTCTTCCCTGAATAAAGCGGAACTTCTCCGGTGAACTGTCAGCTCGGGTCCTGCCTGTCGTCCTTTCATTGGTGCTGAAACCCGGGAGGAGCTCACCCCTTACCCGAGGGGACTCCTTCTTGGACCTCTTTCACTCTCTCAGCAGTTCCCGCTGCTGAAGCTTTGCCCTGGTCCGTTTTCTCCGGCGCTGCCTCTCCGCACCCACCACCAGCTCACCTAAACGTAAGTCTCTCTCCGGGGCGCCATCTTAGGCAGGGCTACCATAATCGTCTGGTATCCCTCTGACGCCCGGCCCTAAGACAGAGAATACACCCCACCACAGCCTTCAGGGCACTAGGCAGACCCATAGGTATTCTCTCATCACATTACACAATCCACATTCCCCTCCTTTCCCAGCCCAATTAGAGGCAACCTCTTCAGGGTGAAGCTCCCATTCTCTCGCTTTTTCCTTCAATCTGGTATTTCTGTTTCTCAGAGCCCAGGGCTCCTGAAAATCCCGGTGCCAGGTTCCTCTGAGCCTCCGGGCACTCACTCTCACCGAGTTGACAGAGGGTAAAGTGATGACTTCTATCCTCCTCCCTCCCAGTTCGTCTCCGAACCTCTGGGACTGACAGAATATAGGTGGGGACACCCTCTATATTTGTGTCTTTNAAAAACCTTGTCTTTAGAGCCTGATATCGAGCCCAAGCTTGTTATAAAATTTCGCACACAAGATTGGCCTCAATACCAATTAGATAATCAAAACAGATGGCCACCGGAAGGCACAATAAACCTCGATATTCTTCAAGATTTATTCAACCTCTGCCAGCGCCAGAGAAAATTGAAGGAGATTCCCTACTTTGAGGCTTTCCACCTACTTGCCCCAAATCCCTCTCTCTGTCTCACCTGTTCTCCCTCCCAGGTTCTCCTTGCTTTCAAGCCCCCTCTATCCTCGCCGCCTCCATTATCCCCTACTTCTGATGGTTTTGACCCTGTGGACGAACCTCCTCCATACAGACCCCCTCCTCCTGTAGTTCTGTCCCCTGAACACCCGCAGCAGCTCACTCCCCCACCATCTTCTGCTCCACCTAACCCTTCCGCTCTCCCTCCTTCCCCCTCCCCCTCTGCCTCTTTCAGCCCCCCCGTAACTCGTTCCTGGGGACTCCTCCCTTCCTCTACCATGGCTCCTCTCCGCGAAGTAGCTGG
>NW_007727265.1:271607-274462 GCF_000696425.1 Galeopterus variegatus
AATTACTCTTTATTGGCCCGCCCACTATGGCCTTTAAGGTTTTCCACAATAGGGAGGAGGAAAAAGAACGACGAAAACAAAAGGCTGACCTGGCCAATTTTCAGATGTTGGCCCAGATAATCAGACCATCTCCTGGACGCTTTTCTGGGCCCTCTGCCTCCAAAACTCCCCCTGGGGCATGCTTCAAATGTGGGAAAGAGGGTCACTGGTCACGGACCTGCCCCTCGCCCAGACCACCCACCACTCCATGCCCCAAGTGCCAAAAAAGGGGACATTGGGGCTCCGATTGCCCACTCACCCGAAGGGGAGATTGGCCAACCAAACCCCAGCCGTCCCGGGCATCTCAAGCACCTTTGGTGGGACTGGCTGAGGAGGATTGAAGGGGCCCTGGGTCCTTCCTGACCATTACCATCACAAAAAGTGAACCCAAGGTAAATATTATTGTAGATGGTCATCCTATTTTCTTCCTCTTAGACACAGGGGACACATTTTCGGTCTTAAAAGAATTTAAGGGAGCAACTACACCCAGTAGTTCTCCTATAGTCAGGGTAGGAGGAGAGCAGATTTTTCCCCATAAAACACCTCCATTAACCTGTCACATCGAGGGTGTCCCATCCTCTTTCTCTCATTCCTTCTTAGTTATGCCCCAATGTCCCGTCCCTTTATTGGGAAGAGATATTCTCGCCCAATTACATGTTTCCATCTCTGTATCCCCCTCCTCCTCCTCTGTAGCCTCATTCCATTTAGCCCTCATTTCCAAGGATGACAAAGACACACCTTACCCCTCCTTAATTCATCCCATCAACAACATCATTTGGGATATCACCAACCCTTCTTCTGCCCACTGCGTTCCCATAACAATTCGGCTAAAAGATCCCTCCAGATATATAAATCAGTCTCAGTACCCCCTCAGCACCATAGCACTTCGTGGACTCCAACCCATTGTCAAGGACCTTCTCAGGAAGGGATACCTCTGCCCCACTCAATCGCCTTTCAATACTCCCATACTGGCAGTAAAAAAGCCAAATGGCTCCTATCAATTGGTCCAAGATCTCCGTTCAATCAATTCTGCCATAATCCCTATCCATGCCCTCGTCCCTAACCCTTACACCCTCTTATCACAGGTTCCACTACTTACTTCTCAGTTTCAGACTTAAAAGATGCCTTCTTCTCCATCCACTTAGATCCTTCCTCACAGGATTTATTTGCTTTCAGATGGACTGACCCCAACACTCGTCATTCAGAGCAGCTTACCTGGACTGTTTTACCTCAGGGATTCCGGGATAGCCCCCACCTTTTCAGCCAAGTGCTTGCCCAAGACCTCAAACATTTTCACTCTTCCCATCCACAGTCAACTCTCCTACAGTACATAGATGACTTTTTGCTCTGTAGTCCCTCTTGGATACAATAGCAGGCTGACACCGCTTCCCTTCTTAATTTCCTGGCAGACAAAGGGTATCGCATTTCACCTTCTAAAGCCCAAATATCCCTCACTGAAGTTACTTATCTAGGATTTGATTTATCTCCTTCTCGGAAGGCCATCACCCTTTATAGGGTACAGCTTTTAGAGTGTCTAGCCACTCCAAAAACTAAAGCAGAAATTCTATCCTTCTTAGGCCTAGCGGGATACTTTAGAGCATGGATCCCAAATTACTCTTTATTGGCCTGCCCACTATATGACCTTGCAAAAGGAGACTAAAATGAACCCCTATCATCTTCACCAGATAAGCCATTCCAAAAACTCCACCAGGCTCTAGTTGTGGCCCCTGCTTTACACCTGCCTGACCTCACTAAGCTCTTCTCCCTTTATGTACATGAAAGGGACGGACAAGCCATGGGTGTGTTAGGACAAACATATGGCCCCTCCTTCGCCCCAGTAGCATACTTGTCCAAACAACTAGATCCTACTGTCCGGGGCTGGGCTCCCTGCCTTCGTGCCCTGGCTGCTGGACATCTACTGCAAAAGGAGGCTTATAAATTAACATTTGGTGCTTAACCATACTCTCGCCTCACCATCTAAAAGACCTCCTCACCTACAAGGCTCTACACTCCCTTCCCCCAGCCAGGCTTTTAGGCTTACTTTTCTCTTTCCTAGAAAATCCTGATATTACCTTTCTCCCGTGCTTGCCTCTAAACCCTGCTACCCTTCTCCCTATTCCCTATCTGCCCAATTCCCCAATCCATAACTGTTCAGAAGCCCTCCAAAATTTCATTCCTTGTCAGTCCTCCATTTCCGAAGGCCCTCTACCCAAGGCCGATTACACATGGTTCATGGAAGGATCCTCATTCAGAATTGGGTATAAACATGATGCAGGCTATGCTGTGGTTTCTTTAGACTCAATTGTAGAAGCCCAGCCATTATCATCCGGTACCACTAGCCAGCAGGCTGAACTCATTGTGGCCACTCGGGCCTGTTTACTTGCAGAAGGTAAATCCCTTAACCTATACACAGATTCCAAATATGTTTTCCACATACTCATATCCCATGCAGCAATTTGGAAAGAAAGGGAATTACTCAATGCAAAAGGCAATGCCATAACTAATTCTGCTTTAATAGACAAGCTCCTTGAAGCCTCTCCGCTACCCACACGGTTAGGGGTCTCCCATTGCAAAGCACATCAAAAAGACAACTTATACAAAATTTATCTCAAGCCCTCTCCCTCCCTTGGCATTTACACTGTCCTTACCGGCTCCAGGCCTCAGGAAAAGTTGAGCGTGCCCACAGCACGAATGGCCGCCACCGCAGATCCTGACACCCCAAACGCTTCACTCCTTCCTCTTCTGCCAGGCACCATAGGCAACCCTGCTCTGACACCAGATGATAAATCTTCTCTTTTCCATCTTCTCCATGATCT
>NW_007727265.1:274472-282101 GCF_000696425.1 Galeopterus variegatus
CCCAAAGAAACCTTCAAACCTCTCCCCATTTGAAATTATGTATGGGAGGTCCCCTTTACCTCCAGGAATCACCCCTAAACAAGGAACCATACCCTTCAACCTAGCTATCTCGCTATTTTCCCTTCTTCGAGCTGAACTCTGGAAACACCAGGATTGGCTATTGCCTAACCCTACCTCCTCCCAAAACACCTCCACCGTACACCCTGGGGATTTAGTATTCTACACTTAACCAGAGCCACAAAATCCTTTAACTCCTAAGTGGGAGGGCCCTTACCCAGTCATTCTTTGCACTCCCACAGCTGCCAAGCTTTCCCTACCAAACAACCAAGTAACTCCATGGATCCACATTTCCAGGTTAAAGCCCTGCCCTCAAGGCCCAGCTACAAACGTCACAGAACCTACAAGTGAGCCTGAAGTTCAGAGTGAACCCTCTCAAGAAAGCTATTTCTGCACCCCTCATCCCACCAACCCCCTTAAACTTCGCCTATCCCAATCTCCAATCCTCTCACACATACATGAGGAGGAATCCTCTCCTGTATCCTCTCCCTAAACCTCTTTCTACTTTCTTTATTATTTGGATTATCAGGAGGGGCCCTAGGGCATGCTTTATGGGCAGTTAAAGATATCAATACTAAACTTGAACAAGCCTTGACCTCTACTGCTGAGTCCCTTTTATCCCTACAAAAGCAGGTCACCTCCCTAGCCAAGGTAACTCTCCAAAGCTGCCGAGGTTTAGACCTTCTTACTGCAGAGAAGGGAGGCACATGCATCTTCCTCAGGGAAGAATGTTGTTATTCAATGAATCAGTCTTAGTCGAAACTAACGTCATCAAACTCACTGATTTGGCCTCTAGCCTCTGGGCCATGTCCAACTTTAACCCCTTTTCTTCCTTTTTCCACAATCCTCTCCTAACCTGAATATGGCCTGTCATAGGACCTCTAACTATTATCTACCCTGCATTATTCAAATAAGTAAAATTTCTAACCAAGCTTTTAACCAGCCTTTACTTAGAAATTACCAGCTGCTGGCCACGGAAGACCCTTCCTGCTACTCAATAGAATGCCTGACATCTTGCCAACATGGATCTAAGTCACTGGTGGCACTTGTTCCTGACCACTGTAGCTGCAGATGCATGGATGATCTTCCCCACAATCTCTTACACCCATTGGACACAGCAGATGGCTGACCTATGGCTCCAAGGAACTTTCACAGATTTCTCTCCCCTTGAAATCACCCTGTTCACCACTCTCCTTTGGGGTATAATGGGGGTTTCTTTCTCCTCCTTGTTTCCTCCTCCCATGACATCCCCCTCCAGCAGGAAGTAGTTCAGAGACCTCAACGACCTTATCCCCAATAGAGTAAAAATGGAGGAATGTAAGGCCCCATAGAAGACCCCAAAGGAGGCACTCCCTAAAACATGGCACTTTTCTCTTCCAGGTCCTTGGCTTCTCGCCGGTGCCAAGGTGCAGCCTATCAGAAATCATTACCCGCCCCCGGCCAATCAACTACCGCCCCGTGTACTAACCACCCTCTCCCGGAACCCGGCTATATATAAATGTATGCTTCTCCCCTGAATAAAGCGGAACTTCTCCGGTGAACTGTCAGCTCGGGTCTTGTCATCCTTTCAGGGACTGTATGGCCCATGAAGCTAAAATAAAATTATAATCCCGCCTTTTATAGTACAAGTGTGCTGACCCCCAAGCAAAACTTTTAATCTACATTGGCTGGTAGAGTCCCATCCACATTCAATCAACAGTATTCATATCTTAATAATTTTTAAATGTTTCTTCCATACTGCCTTTTACTTCTCCTTCCTTTACTATTCACATTTGTATTCATAAAAAAAGTTCAAATGGAAGCATTAATTTATTTAAATTATTATGTATCAACATTTTGGGTAAAATGTGTCTATATGCTCTACTGTAATGTCATTACCAAGAAAAACATTGTTTTCCAGCACTGCCATGTACGTCCTGACTCTGTCTCCTACCACTTTGCCCCAACCCACTGTGCTTGAGTCACATTGGCCTTCTTGCCGTTCTTTGAACTTGCCAAGCATGTTCACATTTTGGGTCTGTGCACTTGCTGTTCTCTTTGCCTGGGATGCTTTTAACTCCCGTTTTTTGTTCAGCTCTTTCTTAAGCTCGAATATCACCTCTACAGTGAAACCTTCCTTGACCACCTAATCTACAATGGCACCCTCCTTTTCTAGAACTGTCCATCACTTTAATGGACACTCCATTTTTCTTCATGGCACCTATCATTTGCTGATATTATATGGAATAATTATTTGTTATTGTCTGTCTCCCTCCCAGATTGCTGACTCCATGAGAATAGAGACTATTTGAGTTAATGTTATATTCCCACTGCCTATAAAAGTGCCAGGAATGTAGTAGCTAGTCTACTAATATTTATTGAATGAATGCATAAAAGGACCTAAGAATTATATTGGAGAGACAGTATATCTAAGTAGTTAGGTAAATATATTTGATGTAAATTTAACTTCTTCCAAGTGAACTTGAACAAGTTACTTTTCTTTCTGAACCTCAGTTCCTTCATTTGTAAAATTGTAATATCAACAGTGCTTATCCTCCCAGAGTTGCTGCACCAATTGAAGAATGTATGTAAAAGTTCCAGCATATAGTATAGCATGGTAAGTCCTTAAAGAAGAAAATTATTATCATTATGGATATTGGCCAAAGTGCCAAGAATCACCAGGAAAATCAGAACACAGGAATCTTGATGCTTGATATTGGCAAAATGCATTTTTTGTCAGTGATCGGATTATGTAGATCAACCAATGCAGTGATCTTGCAAATTCGTTACCAAAATTGAATCCTGTGAAGTGGGAATATTAAGTTATTGCATTCAACAAGTGTTTATGTAGGGCTTACTTTATGACAGGCATTGTTGAGCAAAATTGTGACAATGATTGTTTGCAAGTATTTTTTTTTTTTTTTTTTTTTGCCATGTCTTCTGATATGTTCACCAAAGAAAATGATCTCTAAGCCAAGGTCTTAGCATGAATCAGCATGGAGGGGATGTTCATCCAGTAATCCTGAAATGTTGGAGACCCAAGCAGAAAATGGAGGTGAACACATGCAGTTTTGTTAGGTTTCTATAGTATTCTTTGTTCTGCTTCCACTTCAGAAGCATGCTAGACTTTCAATTTAGTGTAGCATTGACATTTCCATAACTGGTGTATTCCATGGGTACAGTGACCAACTGTCCCAATTTTCTCAGGACTGAAAGAGTTTCTGGGACATGGAAATTTCAGGTTTAAAACAACTCATTAATCCTTTTATTAGGGCATTGTCCTCACAATCTAATCACCCCTCCAAGACTCCACCTTTTGATTAGCATAATAGCATTTTCCACCCTCTTAACACTATCACAGTGGGTGTTAAGTTTCTAATACATGGACCTTGGGGGACACAATTCAATCCACAGCAACGTTTCTGTATGTATATGGACATTACATAATTTTGGTGCCATATTTAGACTAGGAATTAGGTTTTGTTAAATCTCATGATGTCCATTGTTAGGAAAATGGAATTAGTTTAGTCAGGCCCTCTATCCTCATATCTGGCTGGGTATGATTCAGCATGTCCATTGTAAACAAATTACATAACAGTAGTGTTAGTGCACGTGTGTACCCCTTGGCTCGTTGCTATTATTGTGTACTTTCAGTATAAAAGGCAGGGGCTCTGAACCCTTGGCCAGTGGAGCTCGCATCTGGAATAAAGCATGTCTAACCTGTTATCAGTGGCCAGAATTATTTTCCAACTACCTAGATCAGGACTTGCACAGGATGGGGCAGAAGGGTCTGTGACCCAGCCTGACACCCATATACATTTAAATCCCCAAATCTTTGTAAATACCATCTATTTCTTAAAAAAAAAAAAAATTAGAGACAGAAGTAATTATGAAGTGCTATTTTAATTTCTTTTGGACCAAATATTGTCATATCATCATTTCTTTGAGACCTCAGTTCTGAAGACCAAATATCTGAAAATGTTGAGCAGCCACAAGTATAATCCATTTCATGGGACTCATTATATCATTCCTCCCACCTTCTGTTCCGGTCTTCAACTAATTGAACAGGATTTTGTAGTTAGAATGGAACAAATTTTTTTATTTTTGCTATTTTACAGATAATGGAAAAGCTTGGATACATAGCCATGTTGGCGGTTGAACATTTTTTCTCATTTTTCTCATTTGTTTATCTTTAACAAGCTGGTGCAAAATCATAAGACCACTTCATCTTTTCCATTAATCAATGCTTTACTTAAAGACTTGGTTCATTTAATTGAGTGATGAATCTTGAGTATCCCCAAAAGAATGAAGCTATGTTCTGGACTATGAAAAGCAACCCTCCCCGCAGTTCTACCAAGACATATGCTTTTATATTATGTCTAGGTGTCTGGATGGGGAAAGTAGATTGGGAATTTTTTTAAAAGAGAGTAATTTTATATTTGGTACTTGAAAATCTGCTAGCACAGTGCTTGGAAATAAACAGTAACATAATAATTCAAGTATGATATACTACACTTCTTTGTTGTTCCCTCTTTTTATGTATTTTTTCTTTTGATTATGTAGCTTTTATTAATTGGCACATAATAATTGCACATTTTTTATTATTATTTTTATTTTGTCAATATACAATGTAGTTGATTATTATGTCTCATCACCAAAACCTCCCTCCCTCCTCCTTCTCCCACCTCCCACCCAAGTGTGTCCCCTCCATTTGCTTGTTGTAAGAACTTCAAAAAAAATTGTGGTTATTATATCTTCCTCTCCCCCCCCCCAGTTTTTTTGGGTTTTTGTTGTTGTTGTTGTTGTTGTTGTTTGTTTGTTTTTGTGTGTGTGTGTGAGAGAGTGTGTGTGTGTGTGTGTGTATGTATGTGTGTGAATTGATTTATTTATTTTTAGCTCCCACAAATAAGTGAGAATATGAGGTATTTCTTTTTCTCTGCCTGACTCGTTTCACTTAATATTATTCTTTCAAGGTCCATCCATGTTGTTGCAAATGGCAGTATTTCATTCGTTTTTATAGCTGAGTAGTATTCCATTGTGTAGATATACCACATTTTCCGTATCCACTCATCCGATGATGGACATTTGGGCTGATTCCAGCTCTTGGCGTGTGTGTGTGTGTATGTATTTGTGTGAATTGATTCATTCACCTTTATCTCCCTCCAATAAGTGAAAACATGTGGTATTTCTTTTTCACTGCCTGACTCGTTTCACTTAATATTATTCTTTCAAGGTCCATCCATGTTGTTGCAAATGGCAGTATTTCATTCGTTTTTATAGCTGAGTAGTATTCCATTGTGTAGATATACCACATTTTCCATATCCACTCATCCGATGATGGACAATAATTGCACATATTTATGGGATACAGTGTGATATTTCGGTACATGTATACAGTGTGTGGTTATTGGATACAAACTTACTGCTAGATAGGAAGAATAAGTTCTAGTCTTCTACAGTAGTGCTAAGTATCTATAATTTAAAATAATTTATTGTTTATTTTCAAATGTCTAGAAGAGAGGAATTCAAATGTCCTCAACAGAAAGAAGTGAGAAATATCTGTGGTAGTGAATATGCTAACCACCCTCTTTTTATATTTTGATTATAATCTCCTGCCACCCTGTCCTTGATGTTAGCAATGCCATTGGAGAACTGCAAGCTTCTTGAGGACAGAGAGATAACTTGTTTGTCTTTATGTTCCCTGCTGTTTGCATAGTTCTTAGTAAAGGATGGTATTCAAGAAATTTTAGTTAAATAAATGAAGACGAAAAAGTAGGTTAGAATGATTTCTCAAGACTGTCTAAATTCTATGCAAAAAATGAAAATCTCTTGGGCCGGCCCGGTGGCGCACTGCTACAGTGCACCGCTTGAGAGCGCGGCGGCGCTCCCACCGAGGGTTCGGAGCCCACATACAGACCGGCCGCTCACTGGCTGAGCGAGGTGTGGGAGCAACACCGAGGGTTGCGATCCTGTTGCTGGTCCCGGTCTGGTATGGGCATGACACTGAGGGTTGCGATCCATTGCTGGTCATGAAAAAAGACAAAAAGGAAAAAAAAAAATGAAAATCTAACAGTAGCTATATGCATTTGCACACATAAAGCATTGAACACCCTCAGTGAACTCACTGAATATCAGGATTTCACCAAGGCCAATTTTAGTGGTTATGTTTCTGGATGATCTTATCTGGTCACTATAGAAAAATAATAATGCTGATAGCAATAATAATAATAATAATAATAATAATAATAATAATAATAATAATGAGATGAAGAAGAGTAATGACTCCATGTCATTTGGGTATCAATTAATTCAACAAATTTGACCATTACTTACTATGTGCCAAGCTTTTTGGGTGCTGGGGATACAACAGTGAATATGATAAATTTCCTCCACTCGAGGAGATAACAGTCTTTATCTTTCTTTTGAGCTCCAATGCCATCATCCTAAATGCAAAATATGTATCTATGCCTTAATGTTCCATAGTAAGCTCAACTTCACATGTTTAAAACTGAGTTCATTGCCCTCTACAAAACCGAATCCTCCTATATTCTTAATTTTATTGTAAATACATTCCATGAGGACAAGGATTGTCTGTCTTGTTCTTAGCCATATATAACCAGTAACTAGGACATAGAAGGTTTGCAATAAATGTTTGTTTGTTCCAATGCTACACCTTATCCCCCATCAGAAGCAACCCTGTTACTTTTATTACTTTTATTTTTTTTTGTTTTTTTTTTTAATATGTGTATATATATACAGATATGTTTTATTTTTTTATTTTTATTTTTTTTTATTTTGTCAATATACAATGTAGTTATTTATTGTGTCCCATCACCAAAACCTCCCTCNGTTGTTGCAAATGGGAGTATTTCATTCGTTTTTATAGCTGAGTAGTATTCCATTGTGTAGTGTTACTTTTAAATTCCCATAATTTCCTCTCCATATCTAATATAGCTATCTTCACAGACAATGTTGTATCAGACTGTTCATGAATTCACCTCTATTTACCCTTAGATTTTAAGCTCTCCGGGGATAAAAGTTGTCTGAATCATGTCTCTAACACAGGTCCCTGCATATTGTAAACCAACAGTAAATACCTACTGAATTAAATAACATTCAAAATACCTCAGTTTATTGCGGCTCCCACTACACAGAACTGAATAAAAGTATTTCTTTTGTTTGTTTGTTTGTTTTCTCAAGTACCATTCTTAAAATCTATGCTTATTTTATGTTTTGTGTATTAATTATTGTTGTTACTTTATTTAACTGAAATATATTAATTGTACATATTTATGGTGTACAGAGTTATATTTTAATACACGTATATGATGTATAGTGATCAAATTAGGGTAGTTAGCCAATTTATCATTGCAAAAACTTATCATTACCTTATGATGAGAGCATATAACCTCCTGTCTTCTATCCATGTGACAACATACAACAAATTATTGTCAATTATGGATGCCGAGCACTACTGTACACCAGTAGAACTTATCTTTCTTATCCAGCTGCAATTGTTTTTTTGTTTTTTGTTTTTGTTTTTTTTTTTCCTTTTTGTCTTTTTTCGTGTCCGGCAACGGATCACAACCCTCA
>NW_007727265.1:283275-286760 GCF_000696425.1 Galeopterus variegatus
GCTGCAATTGTGCGTCCATTAACCAACTTCTCATTATCCCCACCCCCCTCCCCTCTCCTACCTCTAGTAAACAGTTCTACCCTCTACTTGTGAAAGTTCAACTATTTCTTCTTATTATTTTTCATCTTTGTCTTCATCTTCATCTTCTTCGCTTCCACATAGGAGTGAGAACATGTGGTTTTCCTTTTTCTGTGCCTGGCTTATTTCACTTAATGTAATGTCTTCCGGGCTCATTGATGTTGCTGTGAATGGCAGATTTCATTCTTTTTTATGGCTGAGTGGCATTCCATTGTGTAGATATACCACATAGTCACAAATGCTGTTGAGGATGTGGAGAAAGGGGAACTCATACATTGTTGGTGGGATTGTAAATGAGTACAGCCATTATGGAAAAGAGTATGGAGATTTGTCAAACAACTACAGATAGAACTACCATATAATCCAGCAATCCCACTATTGGGTATATACCTAAGGGAAAGGAAAAATCAGCATGTTGAAAGGATACTTGCACTCTCATGATCATCATACCTCTATTCCCAATAGCCAAGATTTGGAACCAACATAAATGTCCATCAATGGATGATTGGATAAAGAAAATGTGACAAAGTAATGCTGGCCTCATGGAGTGAGTTTGGGAGAATGGCCTCTGTTTCAATTCTCTGAAATAGTTTGAAGGGAATTAGTATTGATTCCTCTTTAAATGTTTGGTAGAATTCAGCAGTAAAGCCATCAGGTCCTGAGGTTTTCTTTGTTGGGAGACTGATGACTACTATTTCAATCTCATTGCTTGTTATTGGCCTGTTCATGTTTTCTACTCTTTCTTGTTTCAGTCTAGTTAATTTCCTTGTGCACAGAAATTTATTCATTTCATCCAGCTTTTCAAGTTTGTTGGAGTGTAGACATTTATAATAGACCATAATGATTCTTTGTATTTCAGTGGTATTGGTTGTGATGTCTCCTTTTTCATTTCTGATTTTTGTTATTTGGGTTTTATCTCTTTTTTTAGTTAGCTTTGTTAATGGTTTGTCTATTTTGTTTATTTTATCAAGAAAACAACATTTTGTTTCATTAATATTTTGCATCATTTTTGGGGTCTCTATTTCATTTAGTTCTGCTCTGATCTTAATCAGTTTTTTCTGTCTAGTAATTTTGGGATTGGGTTGTTCTTATGTTTTAGCTCTTTGAGGTGTAGCATTAGGTTGTTTATTTGGAATCTCTCTATTCTTTTGATGCAAGTGTTTATTGCAATAAACTTTCCTCTTAGCACTGCTTTAGCTGTATCTCACAGGTTTTGGTATGATGTGTCTTTATTCTCATTAGAGTCAAGAATTTTTTAAATTTCCTGTTTAATTTATTCTTGGACCTGTAAGTTGTTCAGGAGCATGTTGTTTAATTTTTACATGTTTGTATAATTTCCAAAGTTTCACTTGTTATTTGTTTCTAGTTTTAATCCATTGTGGTCTGTAAATATACTGGAAATCATTTCAATTTTTTAAAATTTGTTGAGACTTGATTTGTGACCTAACATGACTTATCCTGAAGAAAGTTCCACATGCTGATGAGAGGAATGAATATTCCATTGTTGTTGGATGAAATGATCTGTAGGTATCTCCCATGTCCAATTTGTTTAAAGTGTGGTTTAAATCCTGTTTCTGTGTTAATTTGTTGCCTAGATGATCAGTCCAGTGCTGAGAAAGTGATGTTCCGGTCCCCAACTATTGTTGAATTTGGGTCTATCACTTTCCTTAGGTCTCATAGTTTTTGCTTTATATATCTGGGTTCTCTGATATTGGGTGCATATATATTTATGATTGTAATGTCTTTTTTCTGGATAGACCCCTTTATCATCATATAATGGCCTTGTCTCTTTTTAGGAGTGGGAGAAAATATTTGCAAACTATACATACAACAAGGGATTAATATCCAGAATATGAAAGGAGGTCAAACAACTTAACAGTATAAAAACAAATAACCCAATTTAAAAAATGGGCAAAGGAACTGAATAGGCATTTCTTAAAGGAAGATATATGATATGGATTGTGTCCTCCAAGTTTTATGTAATAATAGCTTGATTCCACTGTAACTGTTAAGAGGGTGGGAAATCCTATTTTGGTAATTGCGAGATGGGACCTTGAAGAGCTGATTAGATTCTGAGGACAATGCCTAGTGAATGGATTAAAAATGATGGTCATGGGTGTGGTTCTGGTGGCTTTAAAAACAGAGTGGATGAGGAGGTTAGTTTCTCTCTTTGTTCCACCTTTTTCTGCTATGTGAGATCCCTGATTCACTGTCACCACCACCAAGGCCTTCACCAGGTGTGTTCCCTGGACTGTGGACTTCCCAGGCTATGAAACCGTAAGCAATAAATTTCATTTTCTTACAAATCACCCAGTTCCATGTATTTTGTTATAAGCAACAGGAACAGACTAATAAGATATATAAATGGCCAACAAATATATGAAAAAATTCTCAACATCATTCATCATTAGGGAAATGCAAATCAAAACCACATTGAGATATCATCTCACCCCATTTAGACTGGCTATTATCAAAAAGACAGAGACATAGATAAATCGACCTCCAGTCAAGATGGCAGAATAGATGGTACTGAGTATCACTCTCTTCCATAATCAGCCAATTTACAACTATTGGAAAGCAACAACTGCCAAGCTGAGGCTGCTAGATCTCAGGGGAAGAGGAAGAGAGACCTACAGAGGTCATGAAGGTGGGAGAAACTCTGATAGGAGAAAGAAAAGACCAGTCTGACCATTTTGAGTACTGACCACTTCAAGGGTAGCCCTGGTAAGCATGTGGAGCAAGAGCTGGCAAAAGCCACTGCTATTCCCTTCGTATGAAGTTGCTTGGAAGCTGCAGAGGAGAAGAGGGCCTTGGTGGCTTGCAGGCCAGCTAGACCACTAACAGGGTTCCTGTGGACACACATTGGTGTGACGGGCCACAGACAACTGAAAAAAAGCAGCCACTCAGAGGCCAGTGAGTCATTGCAAGGAATGAGAACATAGCCCGTCCTATAGGAAGTGTTTAGAGTGTGGGCAGTGGTGGAGATGCGCCCACTGGGGGAACACTGGGGCACAACATGGACAACTGATCTGCCATCCATCAGCACAGGA
Source organism: Galeopterus variegatus (assembly GCF_000696425.1). Classification (NCBI taxonomy): domain Eukaryota; kingdom Metazoa; phylum Chordata; class Mammalia; order Dermoptera; family Cynocephalidae; genus Galeopterus; species Galeopterus variegatus. The sequence goes on from NW_007727265.1 coordinate 286,404, forward strand.
CCACTGAGTGTAGGCTGGTAAGAGGGTGTAGTTTGCTGAAAACTCAGAGGCAGACCAGAGTTTCCACACAACCCAGGTGTACCAGACCTCACAAGACCCAGAAGAGCTTACAAGGTCAACAATTAAAACCTGAGCTGAACAAAAAGCCTTCCCCAGAGAACTGGTAGCAAAGCAGCAATTTAGCTCAATGACAGGGCTCAAGGGCTGGTCCCTGAAAGGACGACAGGACCCGAGCTGACAGTTCACCGGAGAAGTTCCGCTTTATTCGGGGGAGAAGCATACATTTATATAGAGCCCGGTTCTGGGAGAGGGTGGTTAGTACACGGGGTGGTAGTTGATTGGCCGGGGGCGGGTAAT
>NW_007727265.1:287760-312799 GCF_000696425.1 Galeopterus variegatus
GTGTATTCGCGATTGTTAGTACCCAGAAGAGAAAAGCACCATGTTTTAGGGAGTGCCTCCTTTGGGGTCTTCTATGGGGCCTTACAGTCCCCACAGGAATTTCCTCCATTTTAGAAGTAACCAGAGGACCAGAAATTAGTTCCAGTGCAGAGTTTAAGTGGTAGCGGTAGCTAATAATCCAATGCAGAACTGAGAGAAACGGGCCGGCCCGGTGGCGCACTGGATAGTGCGCCGCTTGGGAAGCGCGGCAGCGCTCCCGTCCGAGGGTTCGGATCCCACGTACAGACCAGCTCCCGCTCACTGGCTGAGCGAGGCGCGGGAGCAACGCCGAGGCTTGCGATCCCGTCGCCGGTCCCCGTTCCGGTAAGGGGGCAACACTGAGGGTTGCGATCCGTTGCCGGACACGGAAAAAAAGACAAAAAAAAAAAATAAAGAACTGAGAGAAACCACAAAATACCCACACATCAGAGACAAAGTTCTGATATTAACCATAAAGGTCTAACAAAACCAAAGAACACCTATAAAACCTAGAAGGGCCTGAATACCCCTGGGCTCCCAATCTGAGGTGGGGAGGAGCCAAGGGCCTCAGCCACACATCCCAAATATGTGCATCCTGTCCAGCAATGATTGAGCCCCTGCCAGAATTACCCTCGGCTCCCATGCTGGGGTGGGTGGGGCCAAGGGCCTCAGCCACATCCTTCGACATCTGCATTCAGCCCAGCAACGACCACTGGGCTGCTGCCAGAAATGCCCCAGGCCCCTGATCTGGGGTGGGAGGGATCAAGGGCTTCAGCCACACACCCCAACATCCATATCCAGTCCAGTGATGACCACCAGTCTACTGCCAGAAGTGCCCCAGTCCTAAGCCACACCACCCCAACATCTGCATCCAGCCCAGTGACAGGCACCAGGCTGCCACTGGAAGCACCCCAGGCTCCCGAGCTGGGGCAGCAGGTGCTGAGAGCTTCAGCCACATCCCCCTGATGTCCACATCCAGCCAAGCCATGAATAAGCTGCTGCTGGAAGAACCCTGGTCTCCTATGCTGGAATGAGGGAGGGTGCCATAGGCCTCAACCATGCCTTCCTCCCCCTTCCACATCCTCCCACCTTATCCCTCACCCCTTTCCCTCTCCCCCTCCACCCCAACTGCCCCACGACAGCATCTTAGAATGTAAAAAAAAATAAATTGTAGAGGGTTAGAAATCTTGAATCTCATTTGATTTTTAGACAGGGCTCTTTAGCTAAAAACTTATGGGAAAAAAAATCCTTAGTTAGGAGGCAATGGCCTACAGCTAGTTGGCGAAAAGCCCATCTAATCAATTCTAATCAAGTAAATGTTGATTCTCAGTTGATTTTTAAATAGGGTTTTTAGGTAATGCATGTATGGGATGAAAGTCCTCAGTTAGGGTGCAATGGCCTGCAGCTGACAGGGCAAAAGCCCATCTAATCAATTCTAAACACTGTTCAGTGATGGAATTATGTACTTTGATTATTTAACCTACTGATTGTTGTTAAAAGATGTTGAAATAATTGCTGTAGGGAAAAATGTGAAAAATGTTTGCTGAGGGCAAACTGTTGGTGGAAACTTTAGAGACAATCATACTTAGATTTAATCATAAGAATGTAACTCTTGCTTAAATCATTTAAGGAGAAGTTTATTTTAGTTTAGATAATGATCACAGTTTGATCAACTTAGCTTTTCACAAACTGTCCTTTGGAATGTCACGTTGTTAATTTAAATGATGTTACTAGTTTCTATTGTTTAAGCTATACTTAGCCATAGATAACTTTTGTCATATTGCCTATGTCTTTGTGTTCTTTTGAAATGACTGAATCAACTGTTTTTTCTTGTGAAATGTCCTTGTCTTTACAATAAAAACAGAAGCTAACTTTGAATCAGGGCTGTACCCAATTTCACCTTCTAACAGAGGAGTTGCTGAGGTGCAGTCCCTTCAGGCTTCTCATTACATTCGTGTTGCTTTGAGTAATCTTTTTTGCATCTCCATTACACAGTGAGAAGTGTAATAAATAATAATAATAATAATAATAATAATAAATTGGCAGAGAATAACAAATGCTGGTGAGGATTCCGAGAAAGGGGAACTCTCCTAAACTGTTGGTGGGACTGTCAATTGGTGCAGCCATTATGGAAAACAGTATGGAGGTCCCTCAAACAACTACACACAGAATTATCATATAATCCAGCATTTCCACTGCTGGACATATAAAGCAATGGAAATAATCATGTCATGGATACCTGCACTCCCACGTTCATTGCAGCTCTACTTATAATAGCCAAAATATGGAACCACCCTAAGTGTCCATTGATGGACAACTGGCTAAAGGAAATGTGGTATATATATATATGCAATGGAATACTACTCTGTTATAAAAAAGAATGAAATAATGCCATTTGCATCAACATAGATGAACTTAGAATTATGTTAAGTGAAATAAACCAGGCACAGAAAGAGAAATACTGCATATCCTCACTCATAAGTGGGAGCTAAAAAATTAAACAAATAAACAAAAAAAAAGGGAATAAAGATATAACAATGACCAAAATACACTGAACTTTTTAAAGAAGAGACCAGAACTGAGGTTACCCAATGTGGGAAAGGGAGAAGTGCAGGGGTAAGGGAGGAATTGGTGAAGGGCCATGACAAATGACTTACATTATATAATGTTGAATATATTAGTTATCTTGAGTTGAGCATCACATATTGCTCATAGGTACTGATATTCATCTCTGTACCCCACGTATATGTATGATCAATAGTTACAATAAAAAAATCAGTAAAATAAAAAAGAAAGTATTATAAAAATAAATAAATTAAATAAATAAATAAATAAATAAATAAATAAAACGTGACAAAAGCTTTTCACCATAGCAGCAATGACAGCCTTTTGCCCCGCTCTATGTAATGAGAGGAAATCCTTGTACTTTAAGTAATAGAGAAGTATCAGAGCGTGAATGCTTCTAACTGTACCCAGAATTCTTTAAAATGTCTTCATTTAAGGTTAATAAAGCAATGCTTTTACCTATTTTACTATGAAAACATATTTATGTTGGAAATCTCTAAATTTTTGCTGGAAATCTGAGTGCTTCATGCCTAAACAGCAACGAGACCTGGCATTTTAGCTTATTACTTTGATAAAGAATGCACTTGCTTAGTGCACAGCTCTAGGTGGTTATGGGAAGGCCACTGCAATACACCTAATAACGACTGAAGATAAATGGCCTGAGTTGACTGTCTTGAAGTTGTGGTGTGTTTTACTTTGATTAACAGTTTTATACTGCGTTCTCTTCCCCAACCCCTCACCATGCTCTAGCCATCGGACTAATTTCTGGTCCTCTGGTTACTTCAGTGACCTGCCCTTTTCTACCTTAGCTATACATTACAATTCTTCATTGTCTTGGCATTTTCCTGCCTCTTTGTTTTTGTTTCCTGAGGGTAGCATGTCTTGTTTCCCCTGATAAATGCTTACTCATTCATCAAAACTATATTCAAATGTCACTCTTTTGGAAGTCTCCAGTGTACAACCCCCAATTCCAAAATAATTTAATCCTCCTTTATATACACCTATTGCAGTGTGTTGCTATTAATAGGTTTACCTCCTTAAAAACGTTCTACAAGGGTAATGGCAAGTTTATGTATTTATGCATGAATATATGAACTAATAAAATTATTAATTTCCTAATTTGTTTATGCTAAACCTTATTTCATCAAGGATTCAAGACAACTAAAAGGCTATCCAATAAAATAAGAAGAAATAAGTGAAAGAAAAGTGGGGAACACGTAAATCAGTAAAATAGAGCTGTGAAAGAGTCAGATGAGGCCTGGGAGTGTATTTTATCCATTTTCGTATTTCAATAATACAGCAAAGTGTCTAGCATTTAGAAGACAACCAGCATGCATAATTTAAATACATTTATTTGTTTATTGTTTGATTGATTACTATTGCCCTTGATTGCACTAAGCAATATTTTACTAAAGCATTAAACTTCCTCCTATCTATAAACTGACCACTCAGCCATCAACACTACTACATTAGCTGGCAAGCATAGGAATTTATTATATTCATTTCTTTTATATATATTTTAATTGATTAATTAATGTATTTTTAATTGATAATAGAACATTGTATATTTTTAACATGTAAGACATGCTGTTTTAAGTATGCATACATTGTGAAATGGCTAAATTGAGCTAATTAATATATGCATTACCTCACATACTTATTTTTTTGTGGTTAGTGATGGATCTTGGATGTGATCAGCATCATCATGCACACAATAAGCACAAAATAGCCACTGGCCTTGTCTGCCACTCCAGCACCAAACCCCTCTCCCCTTCCCTTTACAAGAAACCTCGTGACTTCTGCAAAACAGAAACCCTTTTGCTTCTGCAAGGGTGCAGTTCTCCACACTAGTTGCATAGTTTCCACATTAGCATAATGCCCCTCCTTGATGGTATCAGCCAACCCTTGGTGCCCTATATAAGCTCTACCACCCCCACACCTGGTGTTGTCCCCCATTTTGAGGGCAGCCCTGGTCTGCCCATCACTTTGAGTGCAGCCCGGCAGATTCTTTTCCTTTAATAGAGCTTGCATGGTGCCCGACATCTTGGCTCACTTTCTTTCATTATGGTGCCAAAACCCAGGAAGGGTCTTGGCTGGACCATTGGATGATCCCCTCTTTTGGGTTGATTGGCTCCTGGCCACCCTTCTTGAACCTGTCGAACTGGGTACCTCCAGGAATCTCTCCTTTCTGCTATTTCAGACCAATGCATCCAACATCAGCCTCAATTCACGGTGAGTCAGTGCGTCTGTGCTGCCTACTTCTCTGAGTTCCCCCGACAACTCTCTATGACTCTGGTCTCTATAAAGCCCAGGTGCCTGGCCAAGGGAACTTTTCTCCTGCTCCCCAGCTATTGAAGGATGTTTCATTAGCTGATCATGGCTTTTTTCTCTTGAAAAGAAGGTGGACAGCAAAGAGGACACTCTTTGTTGGCACACTTCTTCTACCAGGACTGACTGCCCTTTCTCACGCTCTAAATGGGATCCTCATAATGCAAACCTAAACATCTCATTTTCTATTGTACTCCATGCTCTATGCCTCTGGGACATCTCCTAGCCAATTTCTGAGCATCCAGGGAGACATTAAAACTCGAACACCTTCTTACAATGGATCCCAGTGGCCACAAGATGGCACTCTCAATTTAGATACTCACTGAAATGGCAAGACAGAGAGATTCCTTGTTCAGGCCTTCTCCTATCTCTGAACACATTCTTCTCTCTGTCAAAACTGTCCTACATCTCAAATTCTCCTAGCTCATGCTCGATCTCCCCTTCTGGACTCAGATTAATCTTTTAATCCATCAAACTACTCTGCTCCCTGTATGGGCCACCTCGACTACCCCCCTATGCTCGAAGTCCATCACCAGCCCCTCCACCATTTCCCTCTCTTTCTCCTCAGCCACCCAACCGCCCTCTTTTTCTCCCCCTTCATCAGGTAACAACCCTGCCTTAGCTCTGGCTCCTTTATACCACCCTCTGTGAAGTGGCTGGGATGGAAACAATTGGCTGAGTTCATGTACAGGGAGCAGGTCTAGATAGTGGCCCAACAACAGGCAGATGAGGTGCATGCCCAAAATAATAGGTGGCCTGTGGGAGCTGTTGCTGTTCCCTTGCACAAACCCAAATTGGGACTACCAGGCTGGGAATGGGGATCAGGATCTCTGGGATAACATGATCACACACTTGATTTACGGCCTCCAAAAGACTACTAATTTCTATCCCGCCTCTCTGAGGCTTTATGTAAATACACACTAATAGACCTAAACTCCCCTGCAGGCATGGCCCTTTCACACTACCTCCTCAATGCAGCTTTCAAGTTTTTTAACAATAGAAAAAAAAAATCATTACCAAAGAGATCATGCCAAATACCAGCTCCTGGCTAATGCCATCCATGGCTCACACACTCCAAAGCTGGCTTCCTCAAGAGGCAAACCATCCAAGAACTGCTTCAAATGTGGTCAACTGGGCCATTAGGCATGGGCTTGTTGTAACCCCTGGCCCCCCTCCTGGGCCCTGCCCTCACTGCAAACAGCCAGGTCACTGTGGTGTCTACTGTTCAACTTGCCAGAGAGGGAGTGGCCCAGTCCCCAAGCCACAGTCTTTGGCTTCACAACCATCCCTACCAGAGCTTCTCAGCTTTGCCCAGGAGGAGTACTGAAGAAGCCCAGGGCCTGAGGCCCCCACAGAGATCATCACGCATAAGCCCAGGGTAACTCATCTCATAGCATGTAAGCCAATCTCTTTTGTCACCAATACATGGGCCACTTAACTCCACCTGTCCTGAATATGCAGGACCAACAATCCCATCCTCTATCACAATAGTAGTGGTCACAAGATCAGTATACCATCCATGGACCACTCAACCCCTTCCCTAAATCCTACATCACACCCAATTCACACACTAATTTTTAATAATGCCTCAATGCCCAGCTCCCTTACTGGGATGGGACATCCTTTTCAAGTTCAAAGCTGCCCTTACCCTAAACACTTTAACACCAGCTAAACACCCATTTTACAAGCCACCCAGATTTAGCCCCTGGGACTTCCACCTTCCCCTTCCCCTCAGACAAGGTTAATCCTGTAGTATGGGATGCTTCTTCTCCTTCCATTGTTATGCACCATTCCCCTACCCTTTATTAAATTTCAGAACCCCTCTTTGTTCCCTAATGTCCCACAATGCCCCATCACTAAAAAACACCTAATAGGGTTAAATCCCCTTATAAACAAACTCCTTTCTTCTCATCTCTCATGGCCTACTCACTCACCTTTTAATACACCCATCCTTCTGGTTATAAAGCCTAATGGTTCATACCATTTAGTACAGGACTAATCCTGACATGTGTCATTCCCAACAACTCACCTGGACAGCACTACCTCAGGGGTTTCAGGACAGCCCACACTTCTTCATCCAGGCCTTAGCTCAAGACTTATCTGAACTTCCTCCAACCTGTACCACATTAATACAATACATGGATGACCTGCTCCTTTGTAGCCCCTCCTATGAGGATTCACAGGCCCACACTGTTGCTATCCTTAATTTCTTGGCCTCCAGGGGATATTGAGTGTCTCCCAGCAAGGCCCAAATTTCTTCTCCTTCAGTCATCTACTTGGGAGTACACCTCACCCCCAACGCCACAGAAATAATGGTGTTTCACAAATTTTAATTTCTGAACTACCAACTCCCACCACAAAGAGTGAAATTCTCTCTTTCCCGTGGCTTGCAGGATATTTCCACGTGTGGATCCCCAACTTTGGCATACTATCAAAGCCACTTTATGAGGCAGCCAAAGGGGATCCTGCCATTCCCTTAGATCCCACAAAGCCCATTCATTCTACCTTCCAGAGATTAAAAGATGCTCTCCTCACAGCCCCAGCTCTATCCCTCCCAAACCTGTCTCATCGTTTTATCCAATTCAGTATTCATTTAACACAAGATTTTACAATATATGATTCTAAAGTAATTTTTAATGCAATATATCGAAAGTCATTTCTCATTTTCACTCTTTGGAATTCCCTGTTCTTTTACTTTCATTCTATCCATATTGGTACAATTTCTGAAGAAATTTCGTGCATTATCAAATGATTTGATTTGCCTCGCTTCCTGTATTTGTGAGAGGCTCTGTGCTCTGCAGCTGCCTACTTGCAGGACATTACATTGTTCTCTTCTAATATGGGTTTGCCTTTGTCATTGTGGTAAGAGGTGAGCCACACAAGTCAAGTGCTTGGGTGTGGTATGTCTGCATTGTGTGGGCATTTTATGGAAGCATGTGTGCTACTGTTCCTCATTGCACCTCACAGCATGATTATTTCATATACACCTGGAAAACTAGTGACTTCTTTTCAATATCCAAGGTATTTTGATCAACATGAGAAAAGAGGCAGTGAACAGAGCAAGGGCAGGGAAGAGGCTAAAAGACACACTGAGGTAGTAGGAGGAAATGGACACCTGAGATATTGCTAAAGAGGAAAAAGAGACATTTGTTTGAAAATCATTTTGAAATCAGTTACCAATACCACAAATGGAAGGTGGAATGGAGACAAGCCTAAATCACTTAGGATGTGAAAATGTAAGGGAAAACAGAAGAAAATGAATTTCCATGAGGTGATGACCAATCTCCCTATTTATAGTTTGTTCTTATTAACTAATCAGGACTGGTTAAGAATGTAGTCTCGTAAAAGGCTGCACAGAAGTGTCTGCATTTTGTTAAACTTATAAATTAAAGGGTTTTTTTTTCTTACTCTTGTAACCTGAACTGTATAGCTTGCAGCTGAACATTAAAATACAATGATTCTTGTTCACATGATCGCCAGAACATAATGACATTTTCTCACACTGTACACAGAATAATTATAGAAAAAAGTATTAACCCAGGTGGCCATTCTTTACTAGCTTACTAACTAGATCTTTTCGAGGTTAACAGTAACTGAATCCATGACTTGACTTCACAGAAGATGGTCACCATGAATCAGCTCCCACCCGAGAAGTTCTTTGATGTTTATCTGCAATTTTATGATTATGCCTGCACGTCCCTGCTTAGATCACCATGAATCGGTCCCCCTACCACCTGTCCCTATAAAACACTTTGGCAAGTCTGGGGAAAGTGGAGATGGCCTTTGAGACATAAGTCTACCATTTCCCCAGGCTGCCGGCTTCCTGATTAAAGCCTACCTTTCCTTACAGCAATACTTGCCTCTCAATTGTTGGCTATTAAGGGGCGAGCAAATGGACCTTTGGGGTTTTGGTAACAGTCTCAGGATGTTTTGGCCCAATGAGCACGTTTATCAGTTATATGTCTTCAGGGTTACCATAGTCTTTAAGTTTTCTTTCTAAAGAAGAGTTATTCTTTGAGTGCTTAAGAGAGTTTTGTTTGCATAGGTTCTATAGAGAGGTAAAGTAACTTTTACCCAGCTTTAGCATACATTATACAAAAGAATATCTTCCCTAGTCTACAATTATAATTCTGGGCTAGCTTATTATTAGGCTAATGCATTCTGAAAAACAATTCTATACGTTGTGCAACTTGTATTTAAAAATGAAGCAAAATCATTATGCTAAGCAAAATTATTCAGTCACAGAAGAACAAATACTGCATGATTCTGCTTATATGAGGACTACAGAATAGTTGAACTCATACAAAAAGACTGCAGAATGGTGGTTCCCAAGGGCTGGGAGGAGAGGAAAATAAAGAGTTGCTAATCGTTAGTTATAACATTTCAATTACTCAAGATTGATAAGTTCTAGAGATCTGTACAATGTTGTGCCTATAGTTAATAATACTGTTTTGTACACATAAAAATTTAAGAGGCTGGATCTCAGTTAATTGTTCTTACCATAAAAAAGAAAAACATTTTCTGTCAATTTAGAAATGGAGATGTCTCTGAATTAATCTAGCAGAATGTTCTAACGTACATGTCATGTGTTAAATCTCTTGGATATTTAATATTTCTAAACAAGCTTTCTCCAGACAGAGTTGGGTGCTCTGGTTCACAGTGAATTGACGTGGCTTAATATTAGGTAACAAGACATTTTGTAATTAAAACAGAAGGATGTTTCACCTCATTACCCTAGTTAATTGACGGTAAATGTTATCCAAAGTAGGTAAATAAATATTGAATAATAACCCTTAAAACAGAAAATATAAGATAAAGTATGCTGTCTTTTCTACACAGCTGGATTTTGGTGGTTTTATGATTTTAAAAAAAAAGAGGACTAAAAGCTTTTGAGGGAAATAAGTATGAAGTCTCCACTTTACAGCTGTGGTAAAGCATTCAAGATATTGAAAAGCAGGCAAGATTCTTAAGAGAGAGATAACCTAAGTAAAATCCAGCTCTCTGTATGCAATATCAATGCATCAAGTCTCTGTACACCTAGTTATCTGGTTACCTTAATTTACATAAAATTGTTTCTGAAAATAGGCAAATACATAAATACATTTTTTAAATGATAAAGGGATAAAAATACATTTGTTTCATTTTATAACACATTGTTCCTGTGACCAATTGGAAATTGTTTGTGTGATTTTCCAAAACTGTGGGCACTCGGAAGTTTTAAAATACTTTGAGAATCATCCTTTATATTTTTTGTAAAATTAAAATTTAAAAAAAATTATAGCAGAGATTGAACAATTAAGCTATACTTGTTAAAAAGCACACAGTTGACCAGATCACCATGTTAGTAATTAAAGTGCCTGTCTGGCTTTTAAATGAATATATAACAAGAGATCTTTTAAATTGCTCAGTTTACCTAAGGATTTTAATTTCCCTATGTGATCTGTTAAAGTTTATCATGGAAATCCAAATTTGGGGTCATTTAAAGTATTAAATAATGCATTTGAAAGTCTCTAGCAGTATCTTAGGAGCCATTAACAACTATTGTACAAATATGTACTAGGAACCTATAAAAGCTTTTTTCCCTGCCATTTTGGTTTGCTAATATCATCTAATTAGGTGCAGCACATTACCCATGTTAAGAGCAGTTATTCAGACTAGTAATTTTTCTGTGCTGGAATAAAAGTTTTATAAGGCATCATAAAGGTTTTCTTGGCTGAATCCCCAATTTCCAATGGTAGTGTAAGGATTCCATAATAATTAAATCTGCTTCTAGAATCATTTTACTGAGGTGAATACAAGGCTGAATACTAATAGTGGTTTTACATGTTTTTCATGTGATTTTTAGGATTTAATTATAAAACCAATGTGCAGATATCAAAATCCATGAGAGGTTTCTTAGAGAGACTACTTTGATTCAATCAATTCTCCTTTATCAGGCACTTCATATATGTCAAGCACTGAGTTAGGAGTTCTGTCAGGCAGAGATGCAGGAAAGAATTAGTTACATTCTCTGTTATCAAGGGGAATGGCATCAGATTTATAGTTTCTATATAATAATAGTCTAAGTTATACCCTGCACTGGACCTGGCCATACAGACCTAGACATGGTAGACATGTTAAGTCTATTTAGTAAATAGACTTAATAAATATACCCTGAATGAAGGAACAAATGTACTTTATTATAGAATAACATGTAAATGTTCTGAGAAGTCAAAGAGATGAGAGCTTCCTTCTAGCTCAAAGACATTGTGGCTTGAGTTTGTAGGAAAGTCTGTTTGCTTTATTGTAATACTGAAACATGTTTAAAATGTATGTACGACTCTATTTATTAAAAACAATCATGTGAGCTAAAAATATTTGAAATCTTAAACTCTTGACTTGACAGTTACCTTGAAATAAACTCACCTTTTGTTGTAGACATAAATGCTTATGGGTGTGTAAGCAACTATGGAAAACTAAAAGAAAAGATAGCAAATATAACGACAGTATAAGATCATAAAAGTATCTCTTCCCGCCTGGGTCAAACAATTGGGAACTAAAAGAATACTGTTTAAGGTATGGTTGTTTCCCTAATACTGACCTCAAAGGCTAGGGCATCATTCTGAACATCTCTGTTTCTATAATAACCCACTATACTTAATTATCCATGGAGTTAGCTGAGCATTTCTCTTTTTTCAGTTTCTATCACCTCTTAAAATAATGAAGTTTTATAAGAGGGCCAATTTTCTCCTTTTTCTATATTACCATCTTCAAGGTTAACTTATGTGAAACACTATTCATAATAAATGAATACATAAAAGATATACCATGAATTATGCTGTCTTTCCTTAGTATCTGAGAAGCCCTACATCACTTTTATAGAAGTTTTCACTTTAATTTATTCATTTTTCTCTTCCAATTTCTGGAGTACTTATAAAGTACCAGGTACAAGAGCTACATACTGGGGATACAAAGAACATCAAGGCAGATAGGGTATCTTCCCCAATAAAACTTACACTTCAGGCACTGAGCCACCTGCAACAGAACAGGCAGGTGCCACATCGTGAGACCTTCAAGCCAGTCCCTGTTGTTCAGAGAGGCCTCAGAGCTACCAGGCCTGCAGGCCCTGAAGCACACATGCCAGAACAGGCAGGTGCCACACTGTGGGACACCCAGCCCAGGTGAGTCTCCATGGCCAAGAGAAGCCTGAGCCACCAGCCCTCACATCCTGAGACAGCCACACCAAATTGGCAGTCCCTGCAGGATCCAGGCCTGACACCAGTATGGAACAAGTGGACCATGAAACCCTCTGCCACAATGACTAAACACCAAAGGAAAGATACAAGAAATATGAAAAATCAAGGAAGTACACCACCAAAGAAAAATAATCATACTCAGGCTCTAGATCCTATAGAACAGGAAGTCCTTGAAATGACTGACAAGGAATTTTGAGCAACAACTCAAAGGAAACTAAATGAGATAAAAGAAAACTCAGTTAGAAGACACAATGAAGTGAGAAAAGGTATACAGGACCTGAAAGAAGAAATGTACAAAGAAATCAATGCCCTGAAAAAGAATGTAGCAGAGCATGAGGAGGTGAAGGATTCATTCAATGAAATAAAAAAAAAAAAATCTGAGAGTCTAACCAGAAGGCTAGAACAAGCAGAAGAGAGAATTTCTGACCTTGAAGACAGACTGTTTGAAAGAACACAGGTGAACAAAAAAGAAAAGAAAAGAATTTTGAAATTGAAGATCTAAGAGAGATAACAGACAACCTTAAGTGCTCAAATATACACATCATGGGTGTCCAGAGGCATGGAAAAAGGAAATGGCACTGAAAACATATTCAAAGAAATAATGGAAGAAAACTTCCCAGGTATAGGGAAAGATACACATCTTCAAATTCAGGAGGCTCAAAGATTCTCAAACATATTCATACCAAAAAGGCCCTCTCCAAGACATGTTATAGTTAAACAGGCAAAACTCAAAGACAAAGAGAGAATCTTAAAAGCTGAAAGAGAGAAGCAGCAAGTCAACTATAAGGGAGCCCCAATCAGACCAACATCAGACTTTTCATCAGAAACCCTAAAAGCCAGAAAAGTATGGGATGATGTATTCAAAATACTAAAGGACAAAAATTGCCAGCCAAGAATCTTTACCCAGAAAGGCTATCCATTGGAAATGAAGGACAAATAGTATATTTCTCAGATTAACAAAAACTGCAGGGGTTCACTACAACATGACCAGCTTTGCAAGAAATTCTCAAGGGAGTACTGGGTTTGATACCTGAAAAACAACGATCACTGCCAAAACAAAACCCACCAGGAAAATAAAAATGCTAACAATGAAGAGAAAAATAGTTTTTCTTCTTCCCCAAGAAACCAACAAACACAGAAGACAAACAGTAAATCAGAAAGATAGGAACAAAAGATACTTAAGACATCCAAACAAAAATCAATAAAATATTTGGAGTAAATCGATCCTTTCAATAATAACTCAATGTAAAAGGATTAAACTCCCCAATCAAAAGACACAGACTGACTGACTAGATTAAAAAGATGGATCCAACAACATGCTGCCTTCAAGAGACTCACCTCACCTGTAAAGACACACATAGACTAAGTGTGAAAGGAAGGAAAAAGATATATCATGCAAATAGAAGTGAAAAATGAGCTGGGGTAGCTATTTTATATCAGATAAAATAGACTTTAAACCAAAAACCATAAAAAGATAAATAAGGCCACTACATAATGATAAAAGGATCTATCCATCAAGAAACATAACAATCATAAATATTTATGCACACAATATCAGAGCAGCCAGATTTATAAAGCAAACACTATTAGACCTAAAGAATGAGATAGACTCTAATACAATAATAGCAGGAGACCTGAACACCCCACTCTCAATACTGGACAGATCATCTAGGCAAAAGATCAACAGAGAAACACAAGATCTAAACAACACTTTACACAAATTGGACTTGGAAGATATCTACAGAAAGTTTCATCCAACAACCTCAGAATATTCATTCTTCTGATCAGCACATGGAATGTGCTTCAGGATAGATCACATGTTAGGTCACAAAGCAAGCCTCAACAAAATCAAAAATATTGGAAATATTCCATGTATTTTTTCAGATCACAATGGATTAAAATTAGAAATCAATAACACACAAAACTCAGGAAACTATACACACACATGAAAAGTAAACAACATTCTACTTAATGACATATGGGTCAAAGAAGAAATTAAACAGGAAGTCTAAAAATTTCTTGATACTAATGGAAATAATGACACATCATACCAAAATCTGTGGGATACTGCAAAAGCAGTATTAAGGGGGAAATTTATCAAATTAAATGCTTACTTCAGAAGAATGGAAAGATGGCAAGTAAACAACTTAACACTTCACCTTACAGAACTAGAAAGACAAAACAATACAAACCCAAACGTAGTGGTATGCCTCCAGCTTTTTTTATTTTTATTTTTTTAAAATCAGGATTGCTTTGGCTATTTGTAGTTTTTTGTTATTCCATATAAATGTTATGACAGTTATTCCCATTTCTGAGAAAAACGTCATTGGACTTTTGATGAGGATGGAATTGAATCTGTAGATCACTTAGGTAGTATGGACATGTTCACAATGTTAATTCTTCCAATCCAAAAACATGGGACAGCTTTCCATCTCCTTCTGTCCACTTTAATTTCTCTCAGCAGTGGTTTGTAGTTCTCATCATAGAGATTTTTCACATCCTTGTTTAACTTTATTCCTAAGTATTTTTTTTTTCATGGCTATTGTAAATGGGGTAGCTTTCTTGATTTCTTTTATTGTATGTTCACTGTTGGAGTATAGAAATGCTACTGATTTTTTTTGTTGATTTTGTATCCTGACTTTGGTGAAATCATTTATCAACTCTAAGAGTTTTTTTCATAGAGGCTTTAGGCTGTTTGATATATAGGATCATATCATCCAATAACAGGGACAGTTTGACTTCATATTTTCCAATCTGGATGCCCTTTATTTCCTCCTCTTCCCTGATTGCTCTGGCTAGTACTTCCAACACTATGTTGAATAGGAGTGGTGAGAGTGGGCATCCTTGTCTAGTTCCTGTTCTTAAGGGAAAACTTTCAGCTTTTCCCCATTCAGGATGATATTGGCAGTGGGCTTATCATATACAGCTCTAATTGTGTTGAGATACTTATTTCTATCTATACCTAACTTGTAGAGAGTCTTTATCGTGAACAAATGTTGAATTTTGTCAAATGCTTTTTCAGCATCTATACAGAAGATTATATGTTTTTGTCTTTGATTTTATTGATGTGGTGTATCATATTCATTGATTTGCATATGTTCAACCCACCTTGCATCCCTGGGATGAATCTCACTTGCTCATACTATATAATTTTGTGTATGTGTTGCTGTATTCTGTAAACTAGTATTTTATTGAGAATTTTTGCTTCTATATCATAAAGGATATTGTCCTGTAGTTTTTTTTCTTTTTGGTGTTGTTGTTGTATCTTTGTCTGGTCTTGGTATCAAGGTGATGTTTGCCTCACAGAATGAGTTAAAGAGAATTGCCTCTGTTTCAATCTTATGGAATGGTTTGTAGAGAATTGTTATCATTTCCTCTTTGAAGGTTTGGTACAATTCTGCAGTGAACCCACCAAGTCCTGGGCTTTTCTTTTTTGGGAGACTTCTAATAACACCTTCAATCTCTTTTATTGTTATTGGTCTGTTCAGATTTTCTATATCTTCTTGGCTCAGTTTTGGTAGTTTGTGTGTGTCAAGAAATATATCTATTTCCTCCAGATTTTCAAATTTGTTGGCATATAGTAGTTTATAGTAGTTTCTAATGATTCCTTGTATTTCTAAGGTATCAGGTATAATATCACATTTTTCATTTCTAATTTTTGTTATTTGGGCCTTCTCTCTTCTTTTTTTAGTTAGCCTTGCTAATGGTTAGTCAATTTTATTTATCTTTTCAAAAAACTAGCTTTTTGTTTAATTGATCTTTTGTGTCATTTTTGGGATTTCTATTTCCTACCGTTCTTCTCTGATCTTAATTTTTTCTTTCTGTCTACTAACTTTACCTGACTTTAACTATACTACAAAGCTATAACTCTGAGCAAAAAAAAAAAGGTGGAGGCATAACACTACCTGACTTTAAACTATACTACAAAGCTATAATAACCAAAACAGCATGGTACTGGTATAAAAACAGACACACTGATCAATGGAATAGAATAGAGAATCTAGAAATCAACCCATAAAACTACAGCCATCTGATCTTTGACAAAGGCACCAAGCCTATACACTGGGGAAGAGACTGCCTCTTCAGCAAATGGTGCTGAGAAAACTGGATATTCATATGTAGGAGAATGAAATTAGAGCCATACCTCACACCATATACTAAAATTAATTCAAAATGGATTAAAGAATTAAATATACATCCTGAAACAATAGTACTCCTTAAAGAAAACTTAGGGGAAACACTTCAGGTAGTAGTATTGGGCACAGACTTCATGAATATGATTCCAAAAACACAGGCAACCAAAGGAAAAATAAAGAAATGGGATTCTATTAAACTAAAAAGCTTCTGCACAGCAAAAGAAACAATTAACAGAGTTAAAAGACAACCAACAGAGGGGGAGAAAATATTTGCAAAATATACATCTGGCAAAGGATTAATATCCAGAATATAAAGGAACTGAAACAACTTTACAACAGAAAAACAAGTAACCCAAGTAAAACATGGGCAAAAGTGCTGAATAGGCATTTCTCAAAGGAAGATGTACAAATGGCCAACAGACACATGAAAAAATACTTAACATCAGTCAGCATTTGGGAAATCCAAATCAAAACCACACTGAGATACCATCTCACCCCTGTTAGAATGGCTAATATCCAAAAGACTGAATGATAAATGCTGGTGAGGTTGCGGAGAAAAAGGAACTCTCCTACACTGTTTGTGGGACTGCAAAATGGTGCAGCCTCTATGGAAAATGGTATGGAGATTCCTCAAACAATTATAGATAGACCTACCATATGACCCAGCTATCCCACTTCTGGGTATATACCTAGAGGAATGGAAATCATAATGTAGAATGGATACCTGTACTCTCATCTTTATTGCAGCACTATTTACAATAGCCAAGAGTTGGACCCAGCCCACATGTCCATCATCAAATGAGTGGATAAGGAAACTGGTATTTCTACACAATGGAATACTACTCTGTTATAAAAAAGAATGAAATCTATCATTTATAGCAACATGGGTGGACTTAGAGAAAATTATATTAAGTGAAATAAGTCATGCACATAAAGAGAAATACCACATGTTCTCACTTATTTATGGGAGCTAAAATAAATAAATAAATAAATTTATAAGCAAAAACAGTGGGAGGAGGGGAAGAAGACACATCAATCACAAGAATTCCTAGAACTTTTTAAGACAAGTTAACGGATATGATATTGACAGTGGGAAGGAGGTAAGAGGAACTGTAAAGGGACATGAAAATCAACTACATTGTATATTTATAAATTAAAATTTTTAAAAATTGTAAAAATGTTAAGAAATGCATAGATAACATTTAGTACAAAGAGTAGGGACTCAAGAGAGTGAGTAGCTACACATTAGAATTCAGTTTAACACAAAAGTAAAGCATACAGACCTCAGGCAAAGTACAGACTGGCTCTAGAAGGAGTGACTAGCAGCCCCACCTTCTACTGGGATTCTACTTTTATAGCTTCACTATCTAATACATATTTGTGCTATATAATTAACATTTAACTAAATGGGTGGTTCCCAGTTATGTAACATAGTCTTGCACATGCTCAGTTGATCACTTTTAAACATTCTCATTTGTTAAATTCCAACATGTTCATTGAAAAATGCTTAGAAATATTCAGTGCTCTCCAGTGTCTCTAGTGGAAGGCCACTGAAAGGATTAAACTCCCCTCTACTGAGCATGATCAGTCATTTAGGTTATATAACTCTTTTTTACAAGAAGCTATTGGAGTGATACATATTTGCCCTTTGTGACCTCAATTTCCCTGTGTTGTTGCCAAAAATAGGTGCAATTAGCAACAATAACTCTCCTCTAGGGGAGGGTCTACAGGAGGTTCCTGAGACCTTGGGGAATGGCTTAAAACCCAGAGGTGTGTCCTATAACCTGAGCCCAGGGAAACTGAGCACCTCCTATCTCAAAAGGATTTGCCAGATTGTGTGTTTAACAGCTACGCAATGAAAATAACTCAATATTTTGGAAACTTTTTTTTGGCTAAACTAATAAAGTTGCATATGCAAAAGGGTTAGGAAGTCGCCTTCTCTGGGATTCTGTTATGCAATTGCTTTCAGTAAACACTATGATCGTCCTAAGCAAATCCTTTGTGTTTTATGACTTCTTCCATCCTAAAACCTGGAAGTTCTACCTTGCTGTGCTTGTTCTCTCCACTGGGCATGGGATAGTTAACGTCTAGTGGATGATATCATGCTGTTTCCTAGAGAAAATCAGACGATTAGAATCCAGCCTAATTAATGTCTTCTACAAAATGCTTTCAGACATTTGTTTTTCTCTTGAAAATTTATTGTTGGATTTTTCATGACCTAGTCACTAAGAATAATAAAGGTTCTTTCAAACAGATTGGGTTTAACCTTATGTACTCTTATTTCACAAACTTTGTTTCACAGTGCATTATGATTTAATTTTCAAAATTTCATACAAAAGAGATATGTATTTCTTGGTCCCTCACCCTCAATTGCCATTACTCATAGCCAGACATATCCAACCTTGTCAATGTGGTGTAGATCCTCACCGAATTTCTTAAAAATTAATTCACATTCTTATGAACTCTTTAGAACTTGTAAGATTTTTTGCTTTGATATTTGGAAAATAATCAACTTGATTACATATGTAAAATGATTTTTTTACAGATTTAGGATCAATTCCATTGGATTAATTTTATTTTACTACTACTGCATTGATTTAGACTTTATGAAAAAATAAGGAAATTTCTGGAAATAGATTCTATTGCCTTTGGCTATTTTTTCCCCTATAAATTTGTCTTAAAGATTATTGTTGTTTAATTTTATGGTGATCTTTATTTGGATTACTGGTTATTTAGCAGTAAAAGAAGAAGAACCTGCACAATAAAAGATGGTGAGGAAAAGAAAACAAGAAAACAAAAAGGAATCAGAATATCAAAGAAATAGTAAGATAACACAAACAAGACAATAATGAAAATGGATGAAACTTATATACTTAAAGAAAAATAACAATAGGATGAGTTAAAAATATCTACCTAAAACAAAAGAAACAAAAGGATTAAAAATAAGACAATTGACAAAGGAATACCAGATGCAATCACATAAGCTAAAGAAAACACTTTCAGGGACTTTTTAGGTTCATAAAAGGCAAAAATTCATTTGTTAACATTGCAAGGAAAAATGAAAATAAACCAAATTTAGTGGATGCTTTCATTATGAATCTACAACAAGCCAATTAAATTAATAACAAAAATAAGTAATACAACAAAGATATAAAATATGAGTGATATATTAAGTTAGAATCACATTTAAACTTCTATACGCGATATGATACCACTAAAATTCGTGATTATATATTTCTAAAAAGTGGAGTTACGGGTGATTTTAATTTCCCTTTTGTGCTTTTGTATACTTTAAAAATTGTTTTATTAAAATCATAGTACAGCTTTTGAAAACAGTAAAATAATTGGTATGAAGTAAAAAACAAATTGGGGGCTTTCTTTTCTTTTTTTTTTTTTTTTACTTCCTCTATATTCTTATTTATACCTCTCTGTTTTCACTCTCACTTTTCTCCTTTATCCTCTTTATCTATCCAAATTCTACCCCGAAGCTTTTATGAAAACTTTTACTCTCCTATAGCAGATCTAATCTGGCTCATAGATGTTTATACCCAACAACACAGCACGGATTATAAGGGCTTGAAACTTGTGACATCACACAGACCTACATTTGAACTTTGGTTCTGGCTTTTATCAATTTAAGCATTATTTGTCCCCTATGTAATAAGTAACAGTTTCACATAGTTGCTATATGAGGATTATATGCTGACACAAATTTACCATAGAACTTGGAACATTCAATATTACACTGTTCCGATTTTATTTGTAGTTTTTATTGCTACTCTTCAACAAGGCTCTGATTTTCTTAAAGTGGAGCAAATTTTATAATCTTATCTCACTCTATGCTCAGCAAAATATACCATAGGCACTTTCTCTTGTTGACTAACTTATCTACTGGAATCTATCAATAAGAGTCAATGTGAAGAAAGCTCTGAAATACTGGGTCTCAGACCTCACCTAAACCACCTGGAGCTCCACATGCATGGGCAATCTGTCATGTTTCCCTTCATTTTGGAGAATGTCAAAGGAGTATTTACAGAGTTATCAACAAAATTAATTGGTCATTTTGGAATTTCCCAAATAATTTCTTTTTTGAGTAATATTTTCTTTACAATGGTTTATCAACATTCTCAAATATTTTGAAAGATTTGGGAATGAAGAAGGCATCTTAAAAGTTATTTGAGGCTCATTTGCTGGTTTTTTGGTCTCCAAAATTGAATGGGTACAGGTTCCAAGTTTTTTTTGTAGTTTTATATTTCAAGCCATTTTAAGAAGGGTCCAGATAGTACCAAATGGTGTTAAAAAAAAATGATAATCAGGTTGCACAACTTTTGAACAATTTGCCTAAGCAACTCGATATTTCCTAAGAAAAATATGTATTTTTAATAACCTAACTTTTAAAATACTCTTTGGTAAAATTTGACCCCATGAAGACAATGATGTTTCCCCTGAAACGTGTTATTTAAAAGAATACTGTGTAGCTAAAGAATACTTCATCTGAAGTTTCTAGTATAGGCCATATAATATGAGTAATTTTTAAAAATCAAATCAAACAAAATGCCATTGATTATCAGATTGTTGATGGTGATACTTTTAAAGTTTAAAAGTAATTTTAGAAAAAAGCAATTGAATAATTTACAAATGAGAATAGAGATGTTTGTCTCTATAAAAAATACTTTTGAAGGTCAAAAACAAAAGAAAAGGCAAATAACATCTATATATGTATTTATCCTTTCACATTGTACATATTATATATGTGTTCACATGTCACATATATACATGTATATGTGTGTGCATGTATGTGTGCATACATGCATATACTTACTACAGAAGCACATATATGAATGAATGAAAGGATGGAAATTTAAGTGAAACATAAATAATATTATTCCATTTAGTTTAATAAAACATGAACAATAATATTCCATTTTTGCAAGGGTTCAGTGAGATAGATAATTTTATAATCTATTAGGAACAGAAAATGGTGCAAATTTGTGGAAAGTATTTTATAAAGATTTACCATGTACCGTAAAAATATAATAAGATGTGATTAACTGGACATTAATTTAGATGAACATTTTTAAAAGGTTAAAGTTTTGTTTTCAAAGCATGTTTAATTAAAAAAGAAAAGTTTTATATATTCTTATATATTCAGCAATTGTTTACTAATCGCTTACTGTGTGCAACAATGGTAAACATATCTTAAAAAATGAAAAATAATCTGGAATAAAATAATTGAAAGAATCCGTAATGTTTACTGGAAATATTGGTGATGTTTCTTCTTTGTACCTTTATATATTTCAGAATTTTTCTTTAATCAATATGTATTTTAGAATCGAAACATACTGATTTCTCAAAAACATAATAGTGAAAAGTCTTGAGATTACTTAGTTTTAAATTATACACAGTCTAAATAATTCATGGGGGCCAGCCCGTGGCTCACTTGGGAGAGTGTGGTGCTGATAACACCAAGGCCCCGGGTTCGGATCCCATATAGGGATGGCCGGTTAGCTCACTGGGTGAGCGTGGTGCTGACAACACCAAGTCAAGGGTTAAAATCCCCTTACCTGTCATCTTTAAAAATAAATAAATAAATAAATAAATAAATAAATAAATAAATAAATAAATAAATAAATAAATAAATAAATAAATAAATAAATAAATAAATAAATAAATAAATAAATAAATAAATAAATAAATAAATAAATAAATAAATAAATAAATAAATAAATAAATAAATAAATAAATAAATAAATAAATAAATAAATAAATAAATAAATAAATAAATAAATAAATAAATAAATAAATAAATAAATAAATAAATAAATAAATAAATAAATAAATAAATAAATAAATAAATAAATAAATAAATAAATAAATAAATAATCATCTTTAAAAATAAATAAATAAATAAATAAATAAATAAATAAATAAATAAATAAATAATTCATGGCAGAGTTGGGGACTATAACCATTTGAGACTTTATAGTAGTCAGTCTTTCAGACTGAATCACACAGTAAATAAATCCTTTTATGTTCCTGAAGAATCCTCAACAGAAGTTGTTCAGAAAACAATGTTTGCTTTAAATGGAGTAATTAAATTTAAAATTATAATAAAATATTCTGCAAACATACAGGATGGGCTTTGGGCTCCTATAGAGAAAATCTCTTAACCTCTTCAGCAGTGCACAGTTAACTAACTTGTTTTGCAAGGGATGCGTGACACAGTTTGCTGTGGTATGCTAAACATGCCACAAGGGGGCAGAAGAACAATACTTTAAAAAAAAAAAATCCCATACTAGAAATCTTGCTATGCAGTTTAATTTTACCAGTTACAGAATTATTAACTATCAATACTCTTAATCCCTAACATCACAATGTATACCTCCAACTCTTCCAGATTTCATTTAAATATGTTCATCCTACACTATTGGTAAATATAGAAAAAAAATAAATGACACAGCAGAGAGGTAGGATCAGCGACACATCCATATTATATGACAGTACTAGAAAAAGTTTGTGGAAAAATTGAATTAAAAGATAATAAGAATTGTTCCATAAAATTTTTGAGCCCCCCCCCCCCATATGTCTTGTCTTGAACTTTTGAGATTCACAGTCTCAATATGCCTGTTTTGTTTGGGGGTTTTTGTTTGTTTGCTTGCTTGCTTTTGTTCTGTTTTATCTTATTTTTTCATTTAATTGACTTGGTGGGTGAATTGTTCATCAATATAGCTCAGAAAGATACCATGAAAGTAGATGAAATCACCTGGAAGCATAGAAGCTTAGCATGTCTTACCTACGAGGAGGCTTTAGAGATCATATGGTCCAAATCCCTTATGTTATCAATGGAGAAACTGAGGCCCTGAGAGCAGCATGCCCAAAGGCATATATTATGTTATGTCAGAGAAAGGTCTAGAAGGCACATCTCCTGAAAACCAGATCAGTGTGGTGATAATCAGAAAATGCTCAGCGTTTAAAGAATCACTTAGAAGGGGCAACAATTCTGGCCTCTCTCTGAGCCAAATCTCAGAAACCCAACACTGGTTGCAGCTTCCGTGTCAGGTGAGGTCTGCGGTGAAGACGGATAACATGCCGTCTCTGACACACGTCTTCTTTCATTTCAGAACCACATTCACCATGTGGCCTGTAGTAATCAATTGTGATTCCTCCTGAGCCAATCTCAGAAGTAGCATATCTTTTAAGACTGGACTGGGATAAGTGTGACAATGTCCTATTAGCGCTATTAATCAGTGAGTCATGGAGGCTCAGAGTGATAAAGGACCTCAGGAATATTCTAGATCAAGTTTTTCCTAACCTTTGTTGTAAAATGGTTAACAGGCTGTTAGCCAATTTCTTATGAGAGCAGTATTTGGATTTGGGGCAGCAAGCTTAGCATGAATGCTAGCAGTCAGTAACAATATCCATTTAGTCAATGTTCTTTCTCTCCTCAGCTAAAAATAACTTGTGCTGAGAAAGTTGCTCTTGGACATGTAATGTGATTTTACAGGGATTTTTCAATCATAAAAGCATTTTGAAATAAAACACTTAAACAGTCATTTAATATTCAACCTTTGTCATCAGTTGTTCCACTCCCACCCAAAGATACCCTTTGCTAACATGTAAAAACAGCTCACTGACTTTTCTTTCAGGGACAGTTTTGCATTTCTTTTATGCCAAACAGGAAAAGTGAGATCATAATTAAAATATTGCTCTCTTAAGTCTTAAGATTTTCTTAGCACCAGCCTGTAGAACTGCTTCCTCCTATATTCCCCTTCCCCCTTCTAGTCACTTCTGTACACATCTACTATGGACTGAATAGTTGTGTTTCCCCAAAATTCACATGTTGAAATCCAAACTCCAAGGTGACAGTATTAGGAGGTGGGGACTTTGGGCAGTGATTAGGTCATAGGAGTGGAGCCTTCATGAATGGGATTAGTTCCTTTATAACAGAGGCCACAAAGAGCTAACTAGTCTTTTCCACCATGTGAGGAAACCAGGAGAAGGTGTCTTAATGAACGCAGAGTAGGCCCTCACCAGACAATGAATTTGCAGGTGGTTTGATCTTGGACTTCCCAGTCTCTAGAACTATGAGAAATCAATTTCTGTTTTTTATAAGCCACCCAGTTTATGATATTCTGTTAGAAGAGCCCAAACAAAGTAAGGCAACATCCACCTCATGATTCTCCCAAATATGCCAGCCACCAACTTTTTTACTCTGTGGGGAATCCAAACTTACATGTTTGTATTTATTTTGTATTTACCTCAACATTAACTCTTATCTCCTTAAGTGACACTTGTTTAGGCTTGTATTCCCTCTACTCCACTGAAACTCTCCTGGTCAAGGTCACCAACAACCTCCATGGTGCTGAATCCAGTGCTTAATGCTCAAGTAACCAGTACTGAGAAACATAAAATAATTATCAATACTTAGAATAATAGGATTGTTTGACCTGATATAGACCTAAAGTTCACTTACTCTAACTCCATCTTTTTACAGAAATGAAAATTGACCTGTGAGTAGGCTTTAAATTGCTGATATGTTTGCCATGTGTAGCACACCCATGTTGGAGTAAACATCGTTATGTCATCATTCCATAAGAGGCACTGCTCACATGACCTTGACTATCCAGCCCCTAAACCAGGATGATAATTGTCAGTTAACAAATTACTAGTCCAGACACATAACAGGAATTTTTGAAGCGGCTTTTTAACTTGGGATTTACAAAGATAATAAACGGATTGAGAATAAAATAGTGTTTA
>NW_007727265.1:313078-371082 GCF_000696425.1 Galeopterus variegatus
GATCTTAACCCTCGACTTGGTGTTGTCAGCACCACGCTCACCCAGTGAGCGAACCGGCCATCCCTATATGGGATCCGAACCCGTGGCCTTGGTGTTATCAGCACCGCACTCTACCGAGTGAGCCACAGGCCGGCCCCTGAAGCGGCTTTTTAACTTGGGATTTACAAAGATGATAAACAGATTGAGAATAAAACACTGTTCCTGTGTTAGTTTGTCACTCTCGTGCAAAAAGAAACGCTGACACCCTGAGGAAGATGTGGCTCCCTTTGGTGCTTAGGTCTTTCCCCCTTCTTCTTTTAGGTACTGCTTAGCATCCTCTTGGATCCCATACTCTGGGGTCTCACTGTCTATCCTGGAGTGATCTCTTTCTGGGAGCAGCACCTTATTTACTAACTGCAGAGGATTCTTGGTCTCTTTGCATCTGGAATTGCTTAAAGTTTAGATTTGTAAATAACAACTCTTCCTCAATTGGCTCTAAGAAGGCTGTGTTTTCCCTAAATTGGATCTGCAAGATGCCTTCTCATTACCCAGGAAATGGCTTATCTTTCAATTTGCACAGGCCTGCATGTTTCTGCTTCCCTGAATGCCCTCTCTACTGCTGGTGTGTTCTCTCTGCTGAGGCAGTTGGTGGGAGAGTCATGGCATGGGTACATTCCTTTCATTTTGATGGTTAGCATAACATCTAGATTGGGGTCTGATCTGTAGAAGTAGCCTTCTACTGGAAAGAGGCATAGACTCTATTATATTTGTATGGATACAATTCCATATCATCTAGATCTAGCAGATCTGAAGTTTAATCTTATAAACATTTCATTTCTAGTTCGCCCAATAAACATTAGGATTAAGGCCATTCATAACTATTAAGTTGCTTTTAATATCAGCTGAATAGATAAAGTCATCCAGATAGAAACTCCTGCATCTTCTCACCACTTCATCGCATAGACAGCTTGTGTGAACACCCATACTGCCCATGTTCTGTCCAAGTGTAATGCAGGAAGCACCATCATCCCTGTTGAAGGTCCTCTTCTCCACGTATCCTCTGGATGCCATCCGTTCCTGTGTGGTCAAGAACTGTAGACCCTCGACCCACTCCTTTGTCTGCTACATCAACTTCTCATTCTCTGCTGAATTGTTCTTAGCAGCAAACAAATAAATACAAGGACACTTCAAAAAGTTCATGGGAAGATTTGTATTACCTTTTAATTCTATTTTTGCACAAACTTTGTGAAGTAACCTCGTATGCTGTAATATCACCCATTTTTAAGTTAAACTTTTCCTTCATCCCTTGCTCCTAAGTTCTCTCTTTTCCTCAGATCAAAATGTACATGTTTGTATTCACCTCCATATTACCTGTTATCTCCTTTACTGACACTCATTAAGGCCTGTGTCTCCTCCACCCCACTGAAACTGCTCTGGTCTAGGTCACCCACAGCCTCCATGGTCCAAATCCCGTGGTTAATGCTCCATTCTCAGCTCATTTGACATCTAGGCGTTATGCACCCCCCGCCCCCTACAACTCGACCCATCAAGTTGTTCGAACCAAACTACTAGGTCACGCTTGTTTCATCTTTTCCCCTCATCCACTATATACAATCCATAGCAAATTATCTCGCTCTCTCTACATATATGAGAGAGAAAAATACCCAATATATATATATATATATATACATACATGACATATATACTATCGATGTATGAATTATATTATTGATATTATATATTGTTGATATATTATATAATGTTATATATATTATTATGTATTATGTGTTATATCATTAATATATATATATATATATATTAGGCTGTTTATTTGAAAACAATTCTTCCTAGCACTTATCTCTGAAATTATCTTAGTCATTCATATATTTTAAGAATTCTCTATCAGAACCCACTAAGCTTTATGAGAAGAGGAACCCTGGCTGTCTTGTTAATCACTGTATCCCCAGAACCTAGAACAATATCTGGCTAAAAAGTAGGCACAGTGTAACTATTTGTTAGGTGATTTAATTTTACTATTTTTTCACTTTTTATGCAGAGGAATAACTAACCCCAAATATCTGTCAATCTGACAATTTGTTGTAAATTTCATGCTGTATGTTGGAATATTTTCTAAAATTGGATCTGCATTTGTTCATTTTATCTGTTTTAAAATAATCTGTTCTTTTTTAGTGTTCCACAGATGGTTAACATTTTGTTGATCTAAGTTCAAAATGGTTTATGAATTGTCTGTACTGTTTGCTTGCTTTACATTTTGTTTAAAGAGCAAAGTTTTCTCCATGACTACCCACCCTGCCCCCACACACATAAAGGCACACACGCAATATGTCATTAAGAAGTAACTGTTTATTAATAAAGACATATTTTTCAGATTTTGTCATCATACTGTGAAAATGTTAAACATATAAGAAAGTTGAAAAATTCTTATAATTAACACATATCCTGCCTAGATTCTAATATTAACATTTTAATACATTTGATTTATCACATATCTGTTCATATACCCATCATTCTTTCCACATAAATAAATTTAAGAAGTCCTTTAAAATATATTTAAGAAAGTGAATATTTCCTAAATTCTTTAATGTCTACTTTCAGAAAAGAAGCAGGTTGCTGCTTATGTTGGCTTCCATAGCATTAGAGTG
This sequence comes from Galeopterus variegatus, assembly GCF_000696425.1. Classification (NCBI taxonomy): domain Eukaryota; kingdom Metazoa; phylum Chordata; class Mammalia; order Dermoptera; family Cynocephalidae; genus Galeopterus; species Galeopterus variegatus. The sequence continues at coordinate 315,721 of NW_007727265.1, forward strand.
GAAGCTTCTGGTGTGCTAAACCACTGTACGCCAGATTCTTAAAATTAATAGAAGCCAAAAGTTAAAACTGTGTTTTGAAGCTGGTGCTCAGACACTATGACAAATGATGTCATGGTGGGCGACTAAAGTACTGTGCTAAAATGAATTCTAGCATTTAATTGAAGATGTTTAGTCCAACCTAGAACTAATGGGAAAACTAAGCTTTGTAATTAATAATTTGAAAATGTTCCATTTTTGTTCTTTTACTGATTTTAGTTAATTTTTTCTTTTTGTGTGTGAATTTGTTTCAACTAAGAAATAGATAGCAAGGGATACTTATAAAAAGTTTAGAACATGAGAAATAGTAATCCAGTAAATATTATTGAACCCACTGACCAGATTAAGATATAGAGCGCTACCACAACTTAGTAGCTCTTTCTGTGTTTTCCTGATTACTAATGAGGCTACACATCTTATCAGATATTCATCTGCCATTTGTGCTTCTTCTGTGAAGTGCCTATGAATTATTTTGCTCATCTTTCTATTTGGTTGTTTGTGGGTTTTGTTTTTTAATAATATGCTCTTCATAATTTGTTGTCAGTTACATATATTGCCATTTTGTTCTCCTACTTTGTGACTTGTCTTTCAGCTTTATTTCTTGGGACTTTTGATGAACAGCATCTTTAATTTAAATACGCTTGAATTTAAAGATTTTTACTTGTAGTTTGCACTTTCTATGTCTTATTTTAGAGAGAGTTTCCTACCCCAGGGGCCTAATATTATTACATTTTCTTCTAACAGTTTAATAGCTTTGCCTATTCATATTTAAATCTTTAATTTACATGTAGTTAATTTTTGTTCTGGTTTAACGTAGGGATCCATTGTCATTTTGTCATATGAATAAGCATTTGCCCCATCAGTATTTATTGAAGAGTCTTCCTTTCCCAGGTGACTTGCAGTGTCACCTCTGTCATAATTCAAGTTTCCAAATACGTTGAACTCTCTCTTTTCTATGCTGCTGTTCTATTTGTCTGTTCCTGTGCCAATACCCCACAGGGTTTTCACTGACATAGCTTCATAAAATTCATGAAACCTGGTAAGACCCTTTCCATACCTTGGTGTCTAATTCAAGACAGTATTGGTTATTCTAGGACTTTTGATTTTCGATATAGATTAGAATTAGAATTTCCATGTAATTTTAGCATTAGCTTCTAAAGTTCCACAACAAAATCTGTGGAATTTGACTGGAATATTATTGTCTTCATAAATAAATTTGGGGAAACCTAACATCTTTCTATTGCAGAGTCTTCTAGTATGTGAATGTGGTATACCTCTCCATTTCTTTAAGTTTCTCTAATACCTTTAAGTAAAATTATACAAGTTTCTCCTTAAAGGTCTTGGATATTTTAGGGGCAAAATTTATTCCTGGGTAATGTATAATTGTTGATGCTTTTATAACTGGTACCACTTTTATTACATTGTTTAATTCTGCATTACTGGTAGATAGAAATGCATTTTTATATGTGTGTGAGACTTGACACTCAAATAAGGGTAATTAGCATATTCATCATCACAGAACATAATCATTTCTTTGTGATATGAACATTTGATCCTCTCTTTCCTACCCATTTTATATAATGCAGTACCTCATTAATTATAAATGCCTAGCTCGACTGTACACCAACAGAACTTGTTTTTCCTATCTAGGTGTAATTTTGATCCATTTACCAGCTTCTTTTCCCTTCCCCCTTCCCTTTCCTGCCTCTATTAACCTCAGTTCTACTCCTTCTAGACTTTCAACTTATTATTATTGCTATTGTTACTTTTTTAGCTATACCATTAAAAGGATGTTTCCTTGATCAATTTCTGTGCGTGTTTTCAGAAGAAGAGTTACTAGGTTCCCTGATACATATCTTTAGAAGACAATCAGTGTAAACTTCCTCAAGTTATTCCTCAGGAATGACAAATTCAATATCTAAATTTCTACTAAACAACAGGAAAAACAAACAAAAAATAAAATAGGACACGCCTATCTGTTATTACCTTATGCCCTCCTCCTCCTCTGAAATACAATAGAGGGTCCATCATCAATGTTAAGAATTCCAGAAAGTGAGTCTATGTGATATCTAAAATTTCCAAAAGTTGATTGTGACGTACAGATATATGCAAATACAAGAAAAGCAGAATAATTTTACCTTATTTTTAGTCCTGTGGGGACCAGCTCATACCTTCTCAAAAGTCTTCTATTTCAATCATTTCTCTTTTATATATGTCAAGTGGGGGATAATTGTGGGGAATCACAAAAAGAGACAGAGAAGAGAATAATCTAAAGTAGACACATTTCTAAAAATAGGATTTAAAAATTCTATAACAAAAAGTACACCAAACATTTCTAACAAATCCTCTGTGTTGCTTTTAAAAGATCAGAACAGAGCACTGATGGGGTTCAGTACATGCAACCCCAAAATATGGCACCTTGCTATTTGAGAAAACTTCAGAAGAGGGAAGGTGTCTCTGACATTCTCTTGCCCTACTCCTCTAAAGCAGGTCATAAGATACTCACTTGAGAGGTGTCCTCTCTATACCAGGAAGAAAGACACATTCTTATCTCTGAAGACAATGGGGCACAAAAAAGAATCTGAGCAAACAGGCCTTGCTTATTATCCCCAGTTTATTACCTTCATCTGATTATATTAACTGCCAGTCTTCATCAAACCTAAACAGAAAAATACATAGGTTTCCCTGATTCTTTACGTCTTCATTTCTGAATGCTCCCATGTCACATAAAACTTATATTAAATACATGTTTATACTTTTCTCCTATTAATCTGTCTTTTGTTATAGGGTCCTCAGCCATGACCTAGCAAAGGCAAGGAAAAAATTTCTTTCCCTCTACAAGACTTACCATTGTCTTATGATGGTCCTTAATTACTTCTTTTCGTTGACTACTCAATACAGATTCAGGAATCATTTTCTCATTCACATTAACTCAGAGTTAAACATTTTGAAGTAAAGAAGTAGTAACCCCAAAATTTGGCAAATCCTTCACTAGGCATAATTTCTATAACTATAAAAGGAGTTCTAGCATCTAACATCTATTGTCTGGCAAAGATATGAATCCATATGCTATTGAATGGGATATTTTGTAGTATATAAATAAGTGTTAAGTCATTTATAGAATGACTGAAAGATCTATCATGCTTTGGCAATGAAGCTACATTTCTTACTTCTTAAACAATTTGTGATGCCTGAGAACCAGTTATTTTAGGTAATGTGAAAGGAAGACTGTTTACATGGGAGCACCAAGTAATAATTACTGAAATACTGTGCTAAAAAATAAGTCAGACATTTGTCATTACAGAAACAGAAGTTATTAAAGATTTGCCCACCAGAGGTATATGACCCAAATGAATGGAATAGAGATTTTCTTTACAAACTTTCAAAAAGCAGTATTATAGTTTGGGTAGGAATATAGTTGCAACTTTTTAAAAAAATTCCCTCTTCTACTGAACATCTTACAACAAGGCAAATGTGGAAACAAAAACATATAACACTGCCTTTTTACTGATACTAATAGAGATAGAAATCCTGCAAGCTTCACGTTATATTTAATTACTTCAAAATACACACACACACACACACACACACACAAAAACCGGGGGGGGGGTGGGGGAGAAGATATAACAACTATACTTCCATGAAGTTGTTACAACAAGCAAACGGAAAGGACATTCTTGGGGGGGAGGGGAGAGAGGGAGGAGGGAGGGAGGTGTCGGTGACGGGCCATAATAATCATATACAGTGTATATTGACAAAATAAAAAAAAATAAAATAAAAAAAAAAAAAAAAAAAGAAAGAAAGCAATCCCCCTTTTTGCCTCATGCTATACATAGCATTTTCCAGATACCTAGCAAATATGCTTGCTGCTTTAAATTAATGTTATAAGAATCAATTCCAAAGGAATAGTTCCTAAAATATGGTGCTTAGGGTTGGGGAACAGCTGTGTTTTATTTCCCATTGGCATATACTTGAAATTTAAAATGGTATTTCACGTATAATGACCCAATGGACATTGTATTTTATTGTTTTTTGGCAAAAGTTAAGTTTTTCATAACTTTCACTGAGTCAATTAATACTGCACCTTTTAGAAATGATGTGTTCAGTATGACTACTGTGAAAAAGTGGGGGTGTGTAAAGGAAGATAAAAGAGGCAATGCAAGGCATGTGAGGAATAAGGGAAAGATTTAGGACTGTGTACAAGGCCAGGAATTTTGCTTTGTGCTTTCACATATAATGTATACTTTCCTTTCCATGCCAACCTTGTGAACCAAAGATTATTCTCATTTTATAGGTGAAGAAAACAAGGCCAAAATAATGTAAGTGACTTGCCTCAGTTCACATGTTTAATAAGCAGTGTGTTTTCTCTGTGACTCAGTTTTTTTCTCATGACACCATGATTGCACCCCATTCTACCAAACACTGAACTCAGTGCAGACATACAGTACTTTGTACCAAGTACATGCACTTCAGCAACCAACCACATTATGTAGGAGGGTATTAGGGATGGTTGGTGATACTTATAGCATGGTATCCACACTTGAAGCTAGAGCCCAGACCTGGCCCTCAGATAATTCAACAAGATCCATTAAATATTACAGTATATTTCCTATCTATGGAACAATGTATATTTGCCTCTATGTCTCTGTGTCCCAATTTCCTTCTCCTTTTCCTTATAAAGACACCAGTCATTGGATATAAGGCCCAACCTAAATCCAGGATGATTTCATCTCAAGATCTTTTTGCAAAGAACCAATTTTCGAATAAGGTTACATTCTGAAGTTCTGGGCGGACATGAATTTTGGAGGGACACTATTTAATCCACTACACTTAAATAGAAGCATTGTAATATTAACCATAATAAGTTCAACAGACTTATTTTTCACCATTATTACGATCCCTAATATATCGCCTTTCATTTGTGTGAATGTGTGTCTTTTTCGTTTTACAGTACACCCAGAGACTCTTATGCACATCGTCTCACTGAATTCTCATAAAACCCTATAAATAGATAGGGTAAGAATTATTATTACACATTGTGTAAATTAAGATCCAGAAATGTAGAGAAGTAAAGAGACTTGCTAAAATTTAAAGATGTGGTAAATACAGGGAAACAGACTTTAATACAAGCAAGACAGGACAAAATCAAGTTATTACAAGTAGGAATGTATTGGATATGAATGCGTTATTTCCCCTTCCAGATTGTAAGCATATTGAGGCCATGGTAATTGTCTTAAAATTTATATCTTTCACAACATTGAACCTACTCGTCATTTATTCATTAACCATGTATTTACTGTGCTTGGCCATTAATAAACACTCAGTTTTCTTGCTTATTGATTAATTCTACATGCACTTGTAAATCTCATCTGTGTATATCATGAAGTAAAACATGCATTATTCATTCATATCATTTATTTATTTATTTATTGTGGCAGGGTGGAATGAGATTTAATACCTTTCCCTTCTCTTTGCAAGCTTTTTCCTCACTCGATGGTCATTAAGATGGTTTCCTATAAGAACTGCCGCTGAAAATGAAAAATGATTCTATACTTGATGGATGAAAACCACAATACAGAACTCAAATGATAATATGGATATGCAAACTAAAACATCTCATAGCCTGCAGTAGATTTTGACTTCTTATTTATGAAACTCTGCAAAGTGGGGTCTATAATGAAATTCTGCCAGACCCTTAGATGTAACATTTATCACAGAGGGTGATGGTATGAGACTAAATGATAAATTGTTAAGGTCAAGCTACAATCAATATGCAAACACTCTATATAGAAATGTGGGATTTATGCACACCAATGGCAATAGATAAAAATATTATGGATTCCATCTCTATTTTTCTCCCAATGGAAACCATCTTTAAGAAAAATGGTTTAAAGAACTTTATAATAAGGTCACACCTGATCTTATTTATTTAGTCTCAAGGTAGCACAAGAAAATTACTTTTTTGAAGGGAAAAATTATATTTGTTTTTGTCTTAGTCACTGTGCATACTTCAATTTAGCATGTGGAAAAATCTGATAACTCAGGATTATCCACAGTTATGTTATAAATTATGCTTTTCACATACTTTTCCTAATGTTTGTCTAATGAAATATTTCCCTCTTGACCCCAACTGCACCCATCTAAACTGTCATCAATTCTTTTAATAGTGGCATTCTAAATTATCTTCTCTATATTTAATTCCTTTTGATCCAACTGCAGCCCCAAATTCACAATTTGTGTGTATCATCTCTTCAGGTCCAGTGTGAAAACTGGCCAGTCTGATGGTAGATCTTGGGTGATGTGTCTTCTCAGGTAATACTCAAGCAGTTAAATTGGTGTGTTTATAGGTAATGCATCCTCAATTGTTTTGTAATCATCTGGAAATTGTAGGATTTTAGAACAGGTACAAAGAATGTCCAGTGTTATAAAGACCACTGAAAGGAAATTTAGAGAAAATAAGATTGTGGGCATGTAGGCAATTGCCCAGTATACTATGCCCTTCTGTATTCTAGAGCTTATCAGCACGGTCCTTAGACTCAGAGACATCTGATTTATATCTTAGTATTCATTATCATTGGGTGACTAAGCAAGTTTCTTAATATCTCTGAGGCTCAGTTCCTTCATGTATAAAACAGAGATAATAATTCCAACCTAATGTAATTGTGAAGCTTAAATAGATCACTGGAAATAACTAAAGTGTACATCAACAGATGACTAGATAAAGGAAATGTGGTATACATACACAATGGGATACTATTTGGCCTTTAAAAAAGAGCAAATCCTGCCATTTGTGACAATATGAGTATGGAGGACACTATGCTAAATAAAATAAGCCAGAGAGAAAGACAAGTACTATATGATCTCATTCAAATATGCTATCTAAAATATTTGGAAGTTCTCAGATCAAGATGGCTGACTAGAGCCAGCTCTCACCTCTGATGCAAAGAAAATCCAGAATGATAAGTGTATAGTCACACATTGTATAGAGTTTCTGGAACAAAACACTATAATTCAGCAAAGGGTGAGAAAGACCCTTTGAGGTTCAGAAGTTCAGGATGTCAGCCCAGAAAGACAAGTGAAGTGCCTGACAGAGATCTGCTTGGAGGCAAGAAAGAATCCTTGCTGCAGGAAGAAGATAGGCAAAAAGAATTTTAAATGGTCCCTAACCACATCTCAAATGCCTGCAGTCAAATATAGGAAGGAGTTCACAGCCCTTGCAGGCCATGAGCCCAGTGTGGGGAACGGCTGGGAGCCCACACAACTACATTAACTCAGAGAGGTAGTTCACATTGATACCCCCATCCCAGACAATCAAAAACTGTGGGAATTTATTACCACTAAACCAGCCCTACAAGAAATCCTTAAGAGAATCCTTCATCTAAAAGCAGAAGAACTATAACACCATGATAATACACAAAAGAATAAAATTCACTGGCACAGCAGATATGCAAAAAAAGGGGTGGAGGAAGAGAGAAAGAAATTATATCTTATCACTGCAATAAAAACTCTAAATAGCAAAAACAAAAAACAAAATAAAGGAAACAAAAGAAATATAAAATGACCATAAAATATAACAAAATGTCAGGAGTAAGGCAATATCTTTCAATAACAACTGTAAACGTAAATGGATTAAATTCCCCATTAAAAGATATAGAGTGGCTGAATGGATGCAAAAAGAAGACCCAACTATATACTGCCTACAAAAAACTCACTTCACCTGTGAAGACACACATAGACGAACAGTAAAGGGATGGAAAAAGATATTCCATGCAAATGGAAATGAAAAATGAGCAGGAGTAGCTATAGTTATATCAGATAAAATAAACTTTAACCCCAAAACTATTAAAAGAGTCAGAGAAGGACATTAATAATGATAAAGGAATCAATTCAGTTAGAGGATACGACAATTATAAATATATATGCAACCAATATCATAGAACCGAAATATATAAAGCAAGTATCATTGGTTCTAAAGCAGATATTATTGGATCTAAATGGAGAAACCTATACCCCAATACAATAATTGTTGGAGACTTCAACACACCTCTGTAAGCATTGGACAGATCATCTAGAAAAAAAAAATAACAAAGAAACATTGACTTAAACTGTGCTATTGACCAAAAAGACTTGACCTAAATTTACAGAAGATTTCATCCAGCAACTGGAGAATACACATTCTTCTCATCAGTACATGGATCACCTCCAGGATAGACCATCTGTTATGTCACAAATTTGGCTCAAATTTAAAAAAATTGAAATCATTAAGTATACATTTCAGACCACAACAGAATAAAATAAAAAATCAAGAACAAGTGAAATTTTGGAAACTATACAAAAATGTGGAAACTAAACAACATGCTCCTGAATGACCAATGGGTCAAAAAAGTAATTAAACAGGAAGTCAAGAAATTCTTTAAAACAAATGAAAATATAAGCACACCATACCAAAACCTATGGGACACTGCCAAAGTGGTACTAAGAGAAAAGTTTATTGCAATAAGTGTTTACATCAAAAAGTAGAAATATTTCAAGTAAACAACCTAACTTTGTGCCTCAAGGAACTAGAAAAGCAAGAACAATCCAATCCCTAATTGATAGACAAAAAGAAACAATAAAGATCAGAGCAGAACTAAATGAAATTGAGGCCAAAAAAAAAAAAAAAAAGGATAAAAAAATCAATGAAACAAACAGTTGATTTTTTAAAGATAGACAAAATTGATAAACCATTATCTAGACTAAAAAAAAAAAATAGAGAAGACCTAAATAACAAAAATAAGATGAGAAAAAGGAGACATTGCAATTGATATCACATAAATACAAAAGATCATTAGAGACTATTATATAAACAAATATATGCCAATAAATTGTTAAATATGGAAGACATGGATAAATTTCCAGACACATACAAATTACCAAGACTGATCCAAGGAGAAACAGAAAATGTGAACAGGTCAATAATGCATGACAAGATTGATTCAGTCTCCAGAAAAGCCCAGGAGCAGATGGTTTCACTGCTGAATTTTACCAAACTTTTTAGAAGAATGAAAACCAATTTTCTCAAAATATTACAAACAATTTAAACACAAGCCATTCTCCTAAACTTATTCTATGCAGCCAGCATCACCCTGATACCAAAATCATAAAAGGACACACACAAAAAAGAAAACTACAGGCCAATATCCATGGTGAACATTGATGCAAAATTTATCAACAAAATACTGGCAAACCAAATTCACCAGCACATCAAAAAGATTATACTCCATAATCAAGTGGGATATATGTCAGGGATGCAAGAATGGTTCAACATATGCAAATCAATAGATGTGACACACCAACAAAATGACGGGCAAAAATCATATGATCATCTCAAGAAATGCAGAAAAAACCATTTGACAAAATTCACCATGACTCCATGATTAAGACTCTCTGCAAAAAAGGTACAGAAGGAAAGTATCTCAACACAATAAAAGCCATATATAACAAACCCACAGTTAACACCATCCTGAATGGGGAAAAGTTGACAATGTTTCCTCAAAGAACTGGAATAAGACAGTTATACCTACTCTTCCCAGTTCTATTCAGTATATTACCAGAAGTTCTAGGCAGAGCAATTAGGCAATAGAAATCAGCAACATGAGTTTAGCCTGGAGGACATTATGTTAAGTGAAATAAGTCAGGCGCAGAAAGATAAATATGACATTTCTCACTCATATGTGGGAGCTTCAAAAAACATAAGTTGATTAATGAAATTGAAACCCAAAAAATGTTACAAAAGATCAATGAATCAAAATGTTGGTTTTTGGAAAAAAATAAATAAAATTGACAAACAATTAGCATGGCTAACTAAAAAAAGAAAAGAGAATGTCCAAATAACAAAAATTAGAAATGAAAAAGGCGATATTACAACTGATACCTCTGAAATACAAGGAATCATTAGAGACTACTATAAACAACCATATGCCAACAAATTTGAAAATCTGGAGGAAATGGATAAATTTCTAGATACACACGAACTGCCAAAACTGAGCAAAGACAATGGAGAAAATCGGAACTGACCAATAAAAATAAAAGAGATTGAAGCTGTTATCAGAAGGCTCCCAACAAAGAAAAGCCCGGGACCAGTTGGATTCACAGCAGAATTCTATCAAACATTCAAAGAGGAATCGACACAAATTCTCTACAGACTATTCCAAAGATTGAAACACAGGCAATTCTCCCGAACTCATTCTATGAAGCAAACATCACCCTGATACCAAAACCAGGTAAAGAAACAACAACAAAAAAAACAAACTACAAGCCAATATCCTTGATGAATATAGATGCACAAATCCTCAATAAAAGAGTAGCTAACCATGATCAAGGGGGATTCATCCCAGAGATGCAAGGTTGGCTCAACATATGCAAATCAATAAATGTGATACCCTATATTAATAAAATCAAACACAAGAACCGTATTATCATCTCTATAGATGCTGAAAAAGCATCTGATAAAATTCAACACACATTCATGATAAAGACTCTCTACAAGTTAGATATAGATGGAAAGTATCTCAACATAATTAAAGCCATATGTGATAAAACCACTGCCATTATCATCCTGATGGAGAAAAGCTTACAGGAACTAGAAAAGGATGCCCACTCTCACCACTCCTATTCAACACAGTGTTGGAAGTACTAGCCAGAGCAATCAGAGAAGGAAATAAAGGGCATCCACACAGGAAAAGATGAAGTCACACTGTCCCTGTTTGCAGATGACATGATCCTATATATCGAACAGCCTAAAGCCTCTACAAAAAAACTCTTGGAGTTGATAAATGATTTCAGCAAAGTTGCAGGATACAAAATCAACACACAAAAATCAGTAGCATTTCTACTCTCTGATAGTGAACATGCAGAAAGAGAAATCAAGAAAGCTTGCCTATTTACAGTAGCCACCAAAAAAATAAAATACTTAGGAATAGAGTTAACCAAGGATGTGAAATATCTCTATAATGAGACCTACAAATTACTGCTGAGAGAATTTAAACAGGACACAAGAAGATGGAAAGATATCCCATGCTCTTGGATTGGAAGAATCCACATTGTGAAAATGTCCATACTACCCAAAGGGATATACAAATTCAATGCAATCCCCACCAAAATTCCAATGACATTTTTCTCAGAAGCAGAAAAATATACCCAACAAATTCAATGCAATCCCCATCAAAATCCCAATGACATTTTTCTCAGAAATGGAAAAAACTCTCCAAACATTTATATGGAATAACAAAAGACCACACATAGCCAAAGCAATTCTGAGCAAAAAAAATAAAAAAATAAAGCTGGAGGTATAACACTACCTGGTATAATCTATATTACAAAGCTGTAATAACCCAAACAGCAAGGTACTGGCATAAAAACAGACACACTGATCAATGGAATAGAATAGAGAATCCAGAAATCAACCCACAAACCTACAGCCATCTGATCTTTGACAAAGGCCCCAAGCCTATACACTGGGGAAGAGACTGCTTCTTCAGCAAATGGTGCTGGGATAACTGGATATCCATATTCAGGGGAAAGAAATTAGACCCATACCTCACACCATATACCAAAATCAATTCAAAATGGATTAAAGAATTAAATATACACCCAGAAATAATAAAACTTCATAAAGAAAACATAGGAGAAACACTTCAGGTAGTAGTACTGGGCACAGACTTCATGAATATGAACCCAAAAGCACAGGCAACCAAAGGAAAACTAAAGAAATGGGATTATATCAAACTAAAAAGCTTCTGCACAGCAAAAGAAGCAATTAACAGAGTTAAAAGACAGCCAACACACTGGAAGAAAATATTTGCAAAATATACATCTGACAAAAGATTAATATCCAGAATATACAAGGAACTCAAACAACTTTACAACAGAAAAACAAGTAACCCAACTAAAAAATGGGCAAAAGAGCTACATAGGCATTTCTCAAAGGAAGATATATGAATGGCCAACAGTCACATGAAAGAATGTTCAACATCATTCAGCATTCGGGAAATGCAAATCAAAACCACACTGAGATACCATCTCACCCCTGCTAGAATGGCTAATACCCAAAAGACTGTGAATGATAAATGCTGGCGAGGTGGCAGAGAAAAAGGAACTCTCATACACTGTTGGTGGGACTGCAAAATGGTGCAGCCTCTATGGAAAATGGTACGGAGGTTCCTCAAACAATTGCAGATAGATTTACCATATGACCCAGCTATCCCACTGCTGGGAATATACCCAGAGGAATGGAAATCATCAAGTCGAAGGTATACCTGTTCTCCAATGTTCACTGCACCACTATTTACAATAGTTAAGAGCTGGAACCAGCCCAAATGTCCATCATCAGATGAGTGGAAATGGAAATTGTGGCATATCTACCCAATGGAATACTACTCCGCTATAAAAAAGAATGAAATACTGCCATTTCCAACAACATGGATGGACCTAGAGAGAATTATATTAAGTGAAATGAATCAGGCACAGAAAGAGAAATATCACATGTTCTCACTTACTGGTGGGAGATAAAAATAAATAAATAAATACACAAATAAACTGGGTGAGGGAGAGAAGAAGACATAACAGTTACAATTCCTTGAAGTTGATATGACAAGTGAACAGATATGAGGTTGTTGGGAGGGTGGGGAGAGATGGAGGAGGGAGGGAGGTTTCAGTAATGGACCACAATAATCAATCACATTGTATATTGAGAAAATAAAATAAAATTTAAAAATATCGTAAGTTGAACTTTTAGAAGTACAGAGTAGAATTGTGTTTAAGAGGGGCTGAGAAGGGGATGGGAGGGGGGCATAGTGAGAGGCTGGTTAATATATACAAAATTAAAGCTAGATAGAAAAAATAATATGTAGTTGTATATAGTAGTGCTAGCTATCTATAATTAACAATAATTTGTTGTATGTTCTGAAATAGCTAGAAGAGAGAAGCTCAAATATTGTCATTACAGGTAAACAATACATTTTTTGCAATGATGAATTTGCTAACTACCCTGATTTGATAATTATATATTATATATATGTATAGCGATATAACTCTGTACCTCACCACGAAAAAAAAAATAGGATATCCAGATTTCTATATGAAAACTCCCAATATTTGAATATTGGCAATAAATTTAAGTGTGTGTAAGAAAAAAATAATAATAAAATAAAATAGTTGTACTTATAGAAGTAGAGAGTAGAATGGTGGTTACCAGGGACTGGGGGAGGGAGCAATGTGGAGCTGTTCTTTAAAGAGAAAAAAAAATCGCTGTTTTCTCTACTTACACCATTCTTGAGGATTTTATTTCACACCAGCCAATTCTCCAATTCACAGTGATCACTGACAGGTGTCCTACAATTTACCTCAATTTGGACACTAACTGTTCAAATTTAGTGCAGACTCCACAAGGTAAGGGCTCAGTCCCACATGTCTGCCCCCATTTCAGACACCAGTGGCAAGTCTGGGCCTTCTGTACTTCTGACTGACCTGCCATAATCCAGGGTTCTCACGACTATCCCCTTGGGTTGGAAAATGTGCAAAACTCAGGAATAATTTTCCTGGTTTATTATAAAGGATACAAGTCAGAAACAGCAAATGGAAGAGATGGACATGGCAAGGTATGAGGGAGGGGTGCGGAGCTCCCATGCCCTCTCCAAGCACACCACCCTGTCAGTGCTTCCATGTGTTCACCAACCTGGAAGCTCTTCAAATCCAGTCTTTTAGGGATTTTTTTATGCAGGCTTCACCACCTAGGCCTGATGACTTTAACTCAATCTCCTGTATTCTCGCCCCCACCCCCCACCTCTACCATGGGTGGATGGGAGATGGGGCTGAAAGTTCCAAGCTTCTAATCATGCTTGGTATTTCTGGTGACTACCCCCTATCCAGAAGTCCACCAAGAGTCACATCATTAGAACAAAAGATGCTCCAGTTGCCCAGTAAATTTGAAGGGATTAAGCTCTCCCTAGTCAAGAACCAAGGGCAGTGACAAAATATATATATTTTTTTACCATGTCACATTGTTCAATAGGTATAACGTTTCAGTCATTCTAGATGAATAAATTCTAGAGATCTGCTGTACAACACGGTGCCTATCTTTAACAATATGGTATTGTGCACTTCACAATTTGTTAAGTGGGTAGATCTCATGCTAAGTGTTCTTACCACAAAAAACACAAACAAACAAATAACAACAGCAGCAAAAAAAAAGACACACAAGGCAACCTGGGGAGATGTTGGATATGTCTATTACCTTGATTGTGGTGATGGTTTCACAGGTGTTTGCATATGTCTAAATTCATCAAATTGTACACATTTAATGTGTGCAGTTCTGTTTATCAATTATACCTTAAAAAGCTGTTAAAAATAAAATACAATATAAAATAGACAATCGGCTTACAAGATACTTTACCTTAGGCAAGTGCCTTCATCTGTCTGATCATCAGTGGGCTGATCTGGAAAATGCTGATATCAACGTCTATATTAATATGTTATAATGAGAAAACATGTTTCTTCAGGTAGTAAAAATGCTTAAATATGGTATTTACACAATTCAACAAATATTTCCTGAGCACCCAGCACGGGTTCATACAAAGCATTTAACAGAGGACCTTGCCCAAGGTCAATGCTCAGGGAATGTTAGCTATAAGACCATGATTGTTCTTAGGACACACTGCAGTTCTGCTCTCTCCCACACTGATATGTGTTTAAAATACCAAAGAGCCACATTTTACTACCAGGCATCCTGAAGTTAAGCTGTTTAACAGCCTCCTCTGGGGATTAATATTCTTCTGCAAAGTTCTTTACAAAGGGAAAGGATTTCTTTTCAGAAGTTATTTCCTGGTAAGGTAGCTAATAGGACATTGAGGGAATGTTATTTTCACAGTCTTTAATCTATTATTAATTTACAGAGGTTATTGAGTCTCCAGAAATGTGTTGTTTGCACCAAATCCATGCCAAAGAGTTGATGTTTTCTTTGTGACTTGAACATTAATATATGACATATGTTCAGTGCCTACATCTCTTACTTTTCCAGATTTGTTTTATTTTTAATAAATTCTTAGGTTAAAAGACATGCAGCTTTTAAAATAAGCCTTCTCCATATGGTCACCTGCCTTTAAACTACAAAGAAATTTAGAGAGAAAGGAAAATAGAATGTTTTGGGGCTTTTTTATGTCTTTAAAACACCAACCTCCATAAACAGCATTGGAGTCTTCATCAAACCCTGGTTGTCAGAATGATGCATTTGTTACATGCCAGAGAAATACTTGCTTTGCTCTGGGTTTGGTGTCTTAGGTGTGCTGTTTTGCCATTACTACCACGTTAAAGAAGCATTTTGAAACTTTTATTTTTAGAATTCTAGAAATGCAATTCCCACTGCTATTCACCAGGGTCTTGTGAATGAAGTCTGTGGATTAGAGAATCAACTGTTTCCCTCTAATAATGAGTGGCCACATATGCTATTTCTCCCTCCTCATCATAGCCTTGTGCTAAGGAATGCAAACAGATATAAATATGAACTGAATAAAAACAAAATTGGATAAAGGAAGCCATGTAATCAATAATCATTCAGTGTATTCCAAAATTATAAATAAGTAATTTCTGGATGAACTGCTCTTTAGGATTACCCATAATATAACTATGCACATAGGTAGTCTATCTATCTATATATCATCTATCTGTTTATTCATTTCCACATAAACAGACCAAACACAACATATGCAGAAGAGAGTACAAGATTGTAGAAACTCAATCAAATTCAACTAGTAGGAAATCATTTTCCTTTAGCAAACTTGAGTCTTTACATGACCTCTTTCAGATGAGCAAGGGGTAGATGGAAGGAAGGATAAAACAGAAGCAAGACAAAAGACTAAGTAGTGGAAATCAACTAACCAAATAATATTTATTAAGTGTTGGGACTGCGAGGAGGGCAGTCTAACAGTACAAAACAAGTTAATGGAAGAATCCAGTATAAAACAGAGCACAGTAACACAAAACTGGTGATACTGAAACTGGGCACTAAATCATGGGTAAATTTTAGACACAGATAAAAATTAAAAATATACAAGAATTCTTTGCTAGGAAAGGCACCTTGCAGAGTCTTGTACATGCCAACCGTTTTCTGGGTTCATCATGTTTTTTAATTAAGTGGGCACAATGTATACCATAGAGGTTACATTCATGGACTTCAGAGTCATAAGCTGAGGTTCAAATACCAATTTTACTCAGTTCTACTCAATCTTAATCTATGACTTTGGGCACATTACTTAACTTCTCTGAGCCTTAGTTTTCTTTTCTGTTAAATGAGGATAATGATAGTACCTCCTTCAAAGGATTGTTTAAGGACTAAAGGAAATAAAGCAGGTAAAGCACTTTGTCCTTAATAGGCATTCAATACTTGTTTATCTTTATTTACATTACTATAATTCCACTCTGCCACTTTCCTGGAACAACAAAAAATACCTAAAATGAGATACAATAAGATTTTGTGAACATAAGATATGGGGAATGAGGAGGTAAAAGGAGTAAAATGAACTTGAAAAGAGACCTTCCTCCCAAGGAAATGTTATCTGTATGGATTTATGATCCCGTGTCTACTGTAAGGAAGTTCAAACTTTTCCTGTGAGGGTTCGTGTCCAAGACTGCTGAGATGAACTGACAAAAGACAGATTAATAGGAAAAAGGACATAAAAAAATGTATTAACATGCATAAGCACAGGAGCCATATAAAAAATATGAAAACTCAAAGAGCTAGATGATTGATGTTTAAATACCCTCTTCATAGGGGAAAGTGAGGTGGGAGTGGAGTACAATGATTTTTAGGAGGAATGAATGGACCCGAGGATGCAGACATTGTCTTGTTAATGATTCTCTTTGGAAATTGAGTGGAACTGGAGAACAAACAATAATTTGGGACAAAGTTCAAAGTTACCTGGGCTCTAGGTATAGTGTTTAATTTTTAGTGTCTTCCTCTATAAGTTTCAATCTTCTCTGGTTAATGAAATTTCAGTGAAGAGACCAGAGGTAATTGTTTTCTTTTTTGGTGCATCTAGACTTTAGGCAGATGAGGAAACTTCAGAGGACAACTTCATCTTGTGCTTGGAGAAATAGAGGATTGACAGATGGGGGTGAGGAGTGGAAGGTGGTCAGAGAGACCTTGAGACTGTTTCTTTAGTCCATAATAGGCAATCTGCAAACCGGTGCTGGTGGAATGGCTCAGTCCAAGTACAAGTTCAAAAGCCTCAGAACAAGTGAAGCCTATGGTGTAATTCTCAGTCTGAGGCCAAAGGCCTGAGAGGCCAGAGGTGCCTCTGCTTTAAGTCCTAGGACCTAGAGGCAGAGAGCCTAGAGTTCTGATGTCCACAGACAAGAGAAAAGAGTGTATCCCAGCTCCAGTGGAGAGATTCACCTTTTCCTCTGTTTTTGTTCTCTCTGGGCCCCCAGCAGATGAGATAGTGCCCACCCATATTGAAGGTAGATCTGTCCCACCCAATCCACACAGGCCCACATGCTAATCTCTTCTGGAAACAGCCTCACAGACACACCCCAAAATAATGCTTTACCAGGTTTCTATGTATTCCTTAATCGAGTTGACATCTAAAATTAACCATTATATCTGGCACAAATTCTACTTAATAATGTTGTATTGCTTTTGTGAACATAAGATATGGGGAATGAGGAGGTAAAAGGAGTAAAATGAATTTGAAAAGAGACCTTCCTCCCAAGGAAATGTTATCTGTATTAGATGTGGTTAAACTAATATTTTATTTAGGGTTTCATCATCTCTTATAACATTGTCGGCCAATTTTGGTTTCAAGATTATCCTAGCCCCATAAATGAGTTAGGTAGTATAATCTCATTTTTTTTTTTAATCTGGAAAAACTTGAATAAGAATGGGGTATATACGTCTTAAAACTTTGGTGGAACTTACCTGTAACTCCTTTAGGCCTAGGACTTTGGCTTAAGGCAGTGCTTTCCCACCAGAAAGGTGGGAAGTTTTGCCTCCCAAGGTATATTTGGAAATGGCTGGGGACATAACTGGGGAGTGGGGTTACTGGCATCTAGTGAGTGGGGCCAGGAATGCTGCTCAACATCCTACAATGCGTACGACAGCCCCCACCCAAGGAATTATCTAGCAAGCGCAAAATTTCAAAAGGCTGGTGTTAGAAAAATCCTGGAATCAGGGAAGGAGTAATTGCAATTTCAATTTATTTATTGTTTTTTGTCTATGTAAGATTTTTACTTCCTTTTATGCCCACTTAGTATTTAAAATATTTTTATAATTTTACTCATTTATTTTTCAAGTGTCTTGACAAGCACTTGTTCTAAATATTCTTTAAGTATTTCTAATCTCACATATTTGTAGATAATTTACCATTTACATTAGGAATTCTATTTGTATTTTCCAACTTTTTTCTTAAACCAGTCTTGGAAGAGCCGTGTCTATCTTTTAAATCTTTTCAAATGATCAGCTTTTACCTTTGTTAATCATCTCTATTGTTTCAGAGGTTCATCTGTTTTTTTAATGATTTTTGCCCTTATCTTATTTCCCTTTTTCCTTCTATTTCCATTTATTTTATTGTCATATCTGTAGTTTCTTATGCAAATGTTCTCCCCACCCCCATGAGTCCATTTACTTGAAATTCTAGAAAAGGCAAAACTATAGTGATAGAAAGCTGATCAGTGGTTTTCAGGGAATAGTGGATGGGCAAAGGGGTTTGACTGCAGAGGCACAGGGGAACTTTTTTGGGTAATGGAAATAGTCTACATCATCTTTGTGGTTACAGTTTCTTGACATTTTTTATCAAAATTCATCAAATTTCACATATAAATTGCTAAATTTTGTTGTATGTAAATTTCACCTCAATAGAATTGATTTAAAAAGAGAGCAAAAGCCAGACTTTACATGCTTCTTGCTGAAGAAACTCAAAACCACCTATACTCTTGCCAAAGCTATTGGATATTAATCTGATCAAAACTCTGGATCTAGCTGCCAATTTAAAGGAAATATAGAGGGCAAGGGGATATGGTAAACTCTATCAATGGTGCCAGAGAAGAAAGGGTCCGGGAAGGCCTGATAGTCAGCTTTAACGCACCTAGTCCTCTTACCAGGTTCTTGACTTCGCCACAGTAAAGAATTCAAGGGCAGAGTCACTTGAATGAAAAAAAGTGAGAACAGATTTAATGTAACAAATAAGAGATACAGATTTCGCAGAGAGAGTGCAACCTAGCTCTAGAGACCTAGCATGGCCCACACCAATTCCAATACGAAAGTAAGAAATACCCACTTAAAATCTAGTGCAGAGTGCAGGCTGGCTCAAGAGTGAGCAGCAACCTGCCCAAAGTAACTTTCATGCTAAAGAAAGACACACACCTCAGCCCACCGGTGAATTGCCAGTTGGCCCTGGGAAAGTGAGCAACAACCTCAACTTCTGCTGGGATTCAACTTTTATAGTCTTGCTATCTAATACATATTTATACTCTCTAATGAATATAAATTCCACTTTACTGAGCATGCTTGTCTATTAGGGTTATATAACTCCTTTCTACTGAGCATGCCCAGCCACTAGATTTGCATAACTCAGCCCCCTGAGGTCTCCTGTTGGTCCAAAAATAAGTTCAACTCGCAACAGTAAAGTTTCTCTAGGGAAGAATCTGATATCCTGGTGAGTGGCTTGAAACCCAAAGCTCTGTCCTGAAATCTGAACCTAGGGAAACTGAGCACCTCCTATCTCACTAAGAGTATGAAATCAACTACAGCTGATGAAGCATCACAAATATTAGCTTAGCATAAGGGCAGCTGTGTTAGGGCTTAATGCTGAGGAAAGATCTCTGCTTGAAAAATAAACAATCACTGTGGTCTGTAGGAGTAATAAAGCAAAGCCATAAATCAGTAACTTGCAAAACTAACAGTCTTGTTTGAAGTTGCAGATGTTCTGAGAAGGAGATAAAGCCAGAGCCAAGAAGTCTGACTCCAGGCTGCACAGGACTGAGCCCAAGGACAAAGATTAAGACATGTGGATCTGCACATAGTCATCTACTCCGTCCCTGCTGCGTTTTTTAATACACTTCTCTCTTTGTCATTTTGTCTTATGTAAACCCCCCTGAAACTCTAAGGTGGGGAGACAGTTCTAATCTGTCTCCTCAGACATCTGGTAATAAACTAACTGCCTCACACCAACATTTCAGATTGACAAGTCTTTTGTTTCTGAGAAGAGAGCAGTGGGACCTGGACATGGGTAAAAGAGCCAGATTATGAAAAACTCTACAGGTCAAAATAGCCAGAATTCTTCAACAGACAGTTTTTAAGGATTTAAAAAACATATTAAATTGGAAAAGAAATAGGCGTAATTAATCTACAGTGTCTAGGGATTCACACCTGTGTGATAAAAATTTTAAAAGTAGGAAGTGGTTGCTATAAAGTTAGGATACTGGTTACTTTGGAAGGGAGGGAAGGGCTCTTATTGAAGTGGACCATGAGGAGGGTCTTCCAGGGTGGCTGGAAAGTTCTACTTGTTCATCTGCACTAAGGTTACAAAGGTGTTTATCTTATAATAATTCACAAAGCTAAAGATTCTCTAAGTGAGATGTATTAGTCCATTTCTGTTGCTTATATTGATACACACAGAACTGGGTGATTTATAAAGAAAACAAAATTTATTGCTTACAGTTTCTGAGGCTGGGAAGTCCAAAGTCCATCTGATGTTTGCAACAGTGACCCAGGGGTCTCACATTGCAAGATGGTGGAAGCAGAGAGAGCAGAGAGAGAGAGAAAGACAGAATCTCTTCTTCTTTTAAAACCCTCAGAACCACACCCCTGACCACCATTTTTAATCTGTTCACTACTGCATGTTCCTACAATCCAATCACCTCTTCAGGGCTGTACCTTCCAACTACCATAATAGGATTTCCCACCCTCTTAACAGTCCCAGTGGGGGCTAAGTTTCTAATTCATCAAACTTGGGGGAAACAATTCAAGTTTCAGTGAGTTTGGGGGGGACATAATTCAATACACTACATGAGGTCTCTGATAAACAACATTAGCATCCACTGGGAAATTGTCAGAAATGCAAATGTTCAGATTCCACCCAAGGCTTTTAAATCAGAAACTCTTAGGACAAGGTGCCCAGCAACCTGCCTTTTAACAAGCCCTCCAGGTGATTCGGATGTGCTCTAAACTGTGAATCACTGTATTAAGTCCTACATTTGTTCTGTGTGGTTTGCTGAATCTGTGTTTTATTCTACAATAAAAATGTTAAAATATTTTTTAAAAGCTGCAGAGCAAAGTGTTTTTTAAAAAGGCAATGGGAGAACCGTTTTAAAAAAAATGTATGGATACAAGTTTTATATATGTATATAAGTGTGAAACAACACAAGATACATCAAACCTATACTATCAATTGACTCAGGGAGGTGGAATTAGAAGGGAGAATTTAACTTTTTAAAATTCCACTGTATTACTGACTTTTAATTTGAGCTGAATATCACATTAGTAATTTAAAAGAATTATAAAATTTTAAATATTAAAAAGCACAAAACTACAACTTTGATTAATAGTTGTCTAAATTGTGTTCCCTCAAACACGATTGTCCCATAAGATGTTAATAGTTCAATCCAGTCAAAATGTTTAGTAGTCAAATAAATGTATAATAAACAATCTCAGACAAACGGTACAAAGTTGCAGTAGACAGGAGAAATAAGTATGGTGACTAAAGTTAATAACAATGTATCTTTCAAAATAGCTAAAGGAGAGGATTATAAATGTTCTAATCACAAAGAAATGATAAATAAGTGAGGTGATATGATAATTAGCCTGATTTCAACATTCCATAATGTATCCATGTATTGAAACAACACATTGTATCCCATACATGTATACAATTATTATCTGTCAATTAAAAATTTTAAAAAATGTTTTAAAATCTCAGAATTTCAAAATACAAATTATTTTAAATGTTGTAAAATTCCTTTGTATATTTAACTTCAGCCAATGTTCCCGATTTTTTTTAAAAACAATGAATGTTTTCTCCACAAAATTCCCATTAACATCTGGCAGCAGTGGTGTGTTTGAGCCTGCTCATACAAGCGTGTGAGATACAATTGTGCACATATCTTCCCAAATCTGCATTCAGACACATCAGGTTGATATCCTGAAATTAGCCATAATGGAGCATACACACTTGAGAAATCAACACTAGAAATCAAGACCAATCCCCAGAACTATTTGTTGAACATTTTTAAGAATGCCACCATCAAGCAGACCCAGCATTTCATAGGACACAGGGACACTTGGCTGAGATCACTAATATCCCAAAGAAGGGTGTCACACGCATGTTGAACCAGTAAGCAACTTCCTGTCAGACTAGTGACAAAGATACTCTCTTAGACCAAACTCTAGCCAGGCTTCTCTGAGCCCTCTTCTCCTCTAGGCTTCATCCCTGGGCTTTGAAAACCACAGACTGTCAGCACAAATGATTTTTCCCCTCTCCCACTCCCATGCCTATTAAAAGACTTGAACAAACACTGTCATAGTTTCTGACAGCTCAAAGCTGCATCCAGCCTTCTTAAGGTCCTGCTTAGGAAAGCTCAAGTGTTATAGGCGTCGGGGAAAAAAAACACCCTTGGAGACCACTATAGAAAGAGAGAAAAAGATTTTTATTTCCAGCAGCCAGACCTCACTAGCCAGTTCAAAGGTGCAGGTGCGGCCCTGAAGTGTCTTTGTTCTCGGTTTTTAAAGCTGCAAGCGCAGGCAACTCGGTCACCTGTTCAACGCGCCAAGATGTATTAGCCAATGTAAGCAAGCCAACAGTACATGAGATAATTTTGCAGTTAGCAGAGCTCCTCTCATCCCACCCCCACTTTCCCGCCTAACTTTTACACAATAGAGGGGCTATCTTTAGTGGCGTCGGTCCTGCTTTTAGAAAGAGGGCATTACTTTATTCCCCACTGGTTTTAAGGGAGTTTCTTGAAAGTGAATCTTTGCTTAAGGGCTAAAGTCTGGTCCCCACTTAAGTGTTCCAAATGTTCTAGTGGAATTTGGTCATATTGGGAACGGAGAACCAGTAACTTGACCTCTTGTATGCAGGACCGGATCAAGTTAAGGAGTTTGTTTAAAAGACATGGTCCTAAGGTTACTAGCAAGAGGAGGATTATTAATGGTCCCATAAGGCTGGAAATTAAGGTTGTTAGCCATGGAGGAAAGTTAAACCAGGATTCAAACCAGTTAGAGGATTGTTCCTGGTCTCGTTCCCGTTGTTTAATGCATTCCGTTAATTTTTTCATGGAGTCTTTAACAACTTCGGTATGATCCATATATACACAGCATTCTTCCTTTAATGTTAAACAGAGTCCCCCTTGTTGTAGAAACAGGAGGTCAAGTCCCCTACGGTTTTGTAGGACCACCTCGGAAAGGGAAGACAAAGATGTTTGGAGGAGGGTTAAGGAATTCTTGAGCTCTCAGAGATCCTGGTGGATAGTTTGTTGTAATCCTGTTAAGGCAGAGTTCTGAGTGCTTAATGCTGCTACTCCAGTCCCTAACCCATCTAGGCCTATAATGGAAGCGATGGTGAGAAGTGTTATAGGCTCTCTTTTGGACCTATGTAAAGGGTCCAAACTATGCTCGGGGAGAAATTGGTCAGAAGCATAAACAGAAGCTCTGGGAAATAGGAATACCAGGATACAATACCCTCCAGTCTTGTTTAGCATTTGTCCATGGACGCACGAGGTTATTCCAGTTGTACAGGCCCACCATGTCCCCTTTGGGGGTATGTAATAGCCTGAGTAAACGATGGGCGAATGAACATTTTGGCAGGGTCTGGAGTGGGCGGAATAATTTCCTATACAGGTCCCATTTCCTGTAAGTAGTTCTAAGGTGGTTCCTATTCCTGGATGTTTTAAGCAGTGGTTATCAATGCTTGTCTTAATGGTATGATTTCCTGACACCACTATTCCTTCATAATAAGGGGGCAAGGTAAGTAAGAATATCCAACATCCAGGGCCGATAACATTTGGGTTGGTGGTATTTAGTACATTATATATACTTTCCATTTGGTTCCAGTATCGTTGGCTGGGAGAACTATGTTGGGGGATGTGGGGAGCAGAGACTCTAGAGAGTGGGCTTGGTGGAATCAGCGGAGAGGTTATCAATTGGTTAGGGCTGATAGCCATAGGTTTGGTCAAGGACGTTATTTTTAGTCTAATTTTAATAATTTTTCCTGGGTTGGCGAAGGAACCATAAAGTTGGATACCCCAAGTTAGGCTCATTTTCCAATCAGTTAAGGGGTGGGCTCTTCCCGCAGGAGTAAAGGCGATATTGACTCTGTTGGATGCCTGGGGAGTTCGCCTGCTGTAAACTGGGTCCCTTGTAATGGAAATGAGGGCAGTTTTGTGACTTGGGGGGTTCCAAGTAGGCCAGGGGGGGGGGGGGGGGTTCCAATTAGGCCATCCTCCTGCTGACTCTATACAATCCCAGGTTTTATAATAGTAATTATTCTCATATCCACATTGCCAATTTGGGGGCCAGTTTATGGGTCCTGGGCATGCATACCAGTGATAGTATAATTTTAGTTGGAGCCGTGGTACAGAAGGGAATAAATCAGTTAGGTTAAAAGCAAGTGACTTGGGAAAAGCCCCAGTAGTTAGGTTTACACCAGTCGTGCTAAAAGAACTTAAGACACGGCAAGATGAATCCCCTACCTGGGTTATTTCCCAGGTAAAATTATAAACAGTATGGGGATTTGCAGTGACATGGTTTAAGGTTTGAACCAAAATATTGAAAACAACTAACCAGAACATTTTGTAAGTCTTATCTTGAAAGGTGAGTCTGTTTTTTGAACGGTCCATCGGTCTTCTGTAGCATCTTCGGTGGGCGGTACAGGCTTTATGTGGGTCCAATGAATCCAAGCGTCCTTTCCAGCGACCTTCATTGCCATTGGGATGCTGAGGATCACCTGGAACGGTCCGGACCACCGGGGCTGGAGTGCTCCTGCAGTTAGTCACTTGATGTAAACTCAGTCCCCAGGCTGGGGAATGGGTACTTTGGCTTCCCGTTCCTGCTTGGGAGAAGGGTCATTAGTAATATCAAACTTACTCCAGATTTCTGAGAAAACCTGTTGGAGTGTTTAGAGTTCACCCAGTATGGGGGAGAGTAATCTCTGAGTATTGGGTTCATTTGCTATGGGCTTGGGCAACAGGGGCGGTGGTCGCCCAAACAATATTTCAAAAGGTATAAAATTTTCCTTGTAAGGGGTATTTCTAATTCTTAATAGAGTGAAGGGAAGGAGGTCCACCCAGTTTTCACCTGTCTCTAAGTGGAGTTTTGCCAACGTTTCTTTTAAAGTTCTATTCCTCCTTTCTACCTGTCCAGAGCTCTGAGGCCTGTAAGCACAGTGTAATTTCCAAGTAATTCCCAGGCTCTGGGCCATTTGCTGGGAAACTTTTGTTATGAAGGCTGGGCCAATATCTGACCCTATTGTTATGGGGAGGCCGAATCGGGGTATGATTTCATATATGAATTTTTTGACAACTATCTGTGCTGTCTCTGTTCTGGTTGGGAAAGCTTCCGCCCATCCCGAGTAAGTATCCACACAAACAAGCAAATATTTGTATCCACACCTTCCTGGTGTGACCTCAGTGAAGTCAACTTCCCAATGTTCTCCAGGATATTCTCCATTTTATCGATTACCTTGCCAATTCTTAGCAATCCTTTTGGCATTTACTTGTGCACATGAGAGACAGCGTTCAGAGACAGTTTCTATTGCTCTTTGCATATTATTGAAGTTAAATTTTTTTCTCAACAAAGTGAATAATTTAGTTTTTCCCAAGTGGGTCGCCTTATGAGTGTCCAAAACTAGGCAGGCCCCCAAGTTTTCTGGTAACCAGAGTGTCCCATCTTTAGATTTAATCCATCCAGTTTTCTGGTCGGGTATTAACCCAAGTTCCTTGGCCCCCTCTAGATGAGTTTCTGAGTAAGCTGGCTTAGCTGGCAGCTTGGGCTCCATTAAAGCAGGCACTATGGTTGTGATCCCCACTGGTTTTAAGGCGACTGCTTTTGCGGTTTGATCCGCAAAGTTATTCCCTAGTATTGTGGGAGAGTTCCCCCGTTGGTGTGCCTTACTATGGATGATGACGGCTTTGGCGGGGAGCCAGATAGCCTCTAATAAGGCCAGGATCTCTGGTACGTTCTTTATGGTTTTTCCTTCTGCTGTTAACAGCCCTCTCTCTATATATAAGCCCCGTGTATGTGTGCCATGGCAAAAGCATACCTGCTGTCTGTATAGATGTTCACTGTTTTCCCTTGGCTCAGCTGTAATGCCTTCGTGAGGGTAATGAGCTCCACTCGTTGTGCTGATGTTCCTGGTCCCAATGTTTGTGACCATATAACGGCCTCTGTAAAGACGACTGCTGCTCCTGCATACCGGATCCCGTCAATCATGTAGCTACTCCCATCTGTGAACAACGTTAGTTCTGCTCCTTCCCAAGGAGAGTCTTTTAAATCTGGCCGGGTCCCTTGGAAGGTAGACTGTACCTCCAGACAGTCATGTATGGGTATCTTTGGGTCTGGGTCAGGAAGCAATGTGGCAGGGTTTATAGTGGTCGCAGGAAGCAATTTAATGCGTGTTGGGTCTAACAGCAAGGCTTGGTAATGAGTCAGGTGCGCGTCTGAGATCCATTTCCCAGGGGTAGTATTTAATAGAGTCTCAACCCCATGGGGAGAGGTTATTCTGAGCTCTTGCCTTAAGGTTAATTTGTTTGCCTCTTTAACAAGGAGGGTGGTGGCCGTGGCTGCCCTTAAGCAGTTAGGCCATCCAGAGGCTACTGGATCTAACTTATGAGATAAGTAGGCTACTGGTCATTTCCAGGGTCCTAAATCTTGGGTGAGGACTCCCTTGGCAATTACCCTCCTTTCTGCCTCGAAGAGGGAAAATGGCTTATTTAAGTCCAGAAGGGCTAATGCTGGGGCCTGGGTGAGGGCAGATTTAAGGATTTCAAAGGCCTTTTGTTGCTGCTCTATCCAATTTATTCCCTCCCCGGGGCCCTTTATGGCCTCATATAGGGGTTGGGCTATTTCGGCAAAGTTTAAAATCCATAGTCTGCAGTATCCCACAGCTCCGAGAAATTCCCGTATTTGCTTTTTAGAAAGTGGCTCAGGTATTTGGAGAATAGCTTCTATTCGTTTAGGGGTAAGTTTCCACCTCCCTTCTGACAATATATATCCCAGATAAGTTACAGATGGTAGACATAATTGAGCCTTTTTAGCGGACACCCGATATCCGAGACCCTGCAAGGTTGTCAGAAGATCCTTAGTCGCCTCCTCGCAATCTTGGTAGGAGCTGGCAGCGAGGAGCAGGTCATCCACATATTGTTAAAGTGTAACCTCGGGTCCCCATTTTACCTTGTAAGGCTGTAGATCCTGGCTGAGAGCCTCATCAAACAGCCTAGGAGAATTCTTGAATCCTTGTGGCAGTTGAGTCCATGTCAGCTGTCCAGAGAAACTCCTGTCAGGGGCGTCCCATTCGAACACGAAGATGGGCTGGCAGGAACCAGCCAAAGGTAGACTGAAAAAGGCATCCTTTAAGTCCAACACTGTATATATTGTATGGTCAGGTGGTAGGAGACTGAGGAGCATATAGGGATTTGGAACGGTGACATGGACAGTTTCCACTCTTTTATTAACTTCTCTGATATCCTGTAAAGGTCTGAAGTCCCCTGTACCAGGTTTTTGGACCAGCAGCAGGGGAGTGTTCCAATCAGATTGGCATGGAATCAAAATGCCTTCTTTCCTGAGTCTGTTTATGTGTGGGGTTATACCTTCTCTAGCCCTCAAGGGAATAGGGTATTGTTTCATCCTAAATGGTGTGGCAGAACTAGTTAGTTGCACCACAATAGTGGCTTGGTGTTTCGCTAAGCCTGGGAGGTTAGTCCCCGCCCACACACCTGGTATTTCTTTCATGTAGATAGCCAATAACCCTTTTTCATGCTGGGTTGGGTTGTCTAGAATTTCAGTCTCTAAAAGTTTATATTCTTCCTGTAAAGGCATGGTTACCATTAGGTTTGTGACTTTCCCATTTAGTTGGAGATTTGCAGAAGCAGGCCCAAAGGTGATGGTGGCTCCCAATTTATGAAGTAAATCTCTACGCAATAGGGGGTAGGGGCAAATTGACCTAAGGAGAAAAGAATATGTAACAGTCTTCTTTCCTAAGTCTGTAAGTCAGGCATCAGTCCAAGGGCAAAGTTTCGTCCTTCCAGTTGCTCCTTGGATGGGAATTGGCTATTTTGAATTGGGCTGGTCAGGTTTCTGGAACACTGAATATGTTGCCCCCATGTCAACGAGAAATGACATGGGTTTGCCCCCTACTTTTAGTGTTACCTTGGGCTCCCGGGGGCAACTTTTTGTGGAGCCCTGGCCTCATCAATCGTCCAAATCTTGTGACATGTGTAAGATGGCCTTGGAACTTGTCTTTTAGCCAAGAACAATTTCTCTTCCAATGGCCTTTTTCCTTACAGTAGGCACATTGGTCCTTGTCCAGAGGTGGGTGTCTATTTAAGCCAATGCCTTGGGGCTTCCTTCTCTGTTGTCCTTGTTTGGGTTGTTCTGGACCGATGAGGAGGACTTTTGTTAACCTCTTTAGCTGTCTATCTTCGGGTGGATCATGGTTATGGTAAACCTTTTGGGCTATCTCAACCACCTCAGAGAGAACCTTGCCTTCAAAGCCCTCTAATTTTTGTAACTTACACTTAATGTCTGGCAGTGATTGAGTTACAAAGGCCAGATTGACAGCTCGTCTATTTTCAGGTCCCTCTGGGTCAATTGGCTTATAGACCCGATAAGCCTCCAGGTGGCACTCAAGGAACGCACTGGGGGACTCGTTTGGCTGTTGAGTTCATTCACTAACCTTAGAGAGGTAGGTTGGCTCCTGGGCTGCGGCTCGGACCCCCCGCAGCAGAGTCTGGGGATACCCATCGAGGGCTTCCTTACCTCTCTCTGTGTTAGGGTCCCATTCAGGACGGGCTGATGGGAAGACAAGGGATATGCAGTCAGGATCATCTGTGGAATGGCCATCAGGCCCAGGTATGGCCTTCCGTACCTCCCGCTGGATTCTTTCTTTCTCCTCAGAGGTAAATAAAGTCTGCAACAACTGCTGACAATCATCCCAGGTGGGCTGATGAGTAAAAAAGACTCGAGGAGCGAGATTAACCCTAGCGGTTCCGCTGAAAAGGAGGGGTTCTGATTCTTCCAGTTATACAGGTCACTAGTAATAAACGGAACATAAACCATGAAAGGTCTGTGGGGTCCTGGGGCCTCACGCAAGGGAAAAGGTGGACCAGGGGAGAAGAAGAGGAGTGAGAAGATTCAGAGGGAAAAGAGAGTTCAGGGGAATAAGGGGCACCTGAATGGGTGTGAGGAGGCGAAAGAAGGGGGTTGTCCATCTGCTGGGAGTTGTCTGCATAAGGGGGCGGCCGAACTACATCTTCTTTGTCAGGGGGCGAGGGGAGTACAGGCTTCTGAGGCCAGGAGGGCGGTCTGGCAAGGAAAATGGTTCGCATCGCTCGCAGATGTGGTTTCTTGACTTCTGGAAAACATTTCTCTAACCAAGGGGGTGGAATGGTTAAAATTTCGATCCAGATTTGGATGTAGGGAATCTGGTCTGTGTGCCCTGGTTTCCCGAAAATGACCCAGCGGACAGCCTGCACAAGGGAAAGACTAGTAGAGACTTCTGCAGGCCATCCAATGTCGAATTCTGGCCAGTCTTCACATAAAGTTCTTAAAACATCCTTCTCCTGAAAAGTTTTAAAATTTGTGAGAAAGCATTTCAGGACTGTCGGCTTAGAGGATCCTTGTCCCATAGTGACCTGAAGGGCAAAAGTTGGCCAAGCACATAAAATAGACAGACTCACAACAACATAAACCCACGGTTAATATAGAGACAAACACAAAGACAATACACAAGTTCGGCCACCAACAGAGGCCAGCAAGTGGACCGTAGCGACGTCTCACTCGGTCCTGGGAAGAGGCATTGCGACTGTGTCCAGTCTGGCCTTGTCCCCCAACAAAAAGAGTCGACTCACCCAAATCTAGAGGTGCTAGAAAATCCTAAGCTGGCCAGCAGAAGATCGTGTGCCTCTGGGGCTGAGGAACGTCTTCTCGGGAGCTCCCCTGTAGAGACTTTGCAGTGTGGGGTTTTCCCAGCACTGTAGGTCAGTCCCCAAGAGGTGATAGTTTATCCTGGATGAGCCCCCAAATGTTATAGGCGTTGGGAGAAAAAAAAAAAAAAAAAAACACCCTTGGAGACTGATATAGAAAAAGAGAAAAAAATTTTATTTCCAGCAGCTGGACCGCACCAGCCAATTCAAAAGTGTGGCCCCGAAGTGTCTTTGTTCTCGGTTTTTAAAGCTGCAAGCGTGGGCAACTCGGTCGCCCATTCACCGCGCCAAGAGGTATTAGCCAATATAAGCAAGCCAACAGTACATGAGATAATTTTGCAGTTAGCAGAGCTCCTCCCGTCCCACCCCCACTTTCCCGCCTAACTTTTACACAATAGAGGGGCTATCTTTAGTGGCGTAGGTCCTGCTCTTAGAAAGAGGGCATTACTTCACAAGGATACCAAAATAATTTACTATTTTATTCAGTGAACAACTGAAGGCAGAGGGCCTCTGTCTCCTAGTCTCTCTGGGAGGACCGGATTTGGAAAAGTGGCAGTTAGTCAACCCAGATGAGTTTCACATGAACCAACCGCCCCTTCTGCTTTTTGTAAATTTCCACTTTCTTGATTCTGTTCAAGCCCCCTCGGTTCCCTCTCCATACTCCCTCATTCTCTCTTAAAAACGCCCCATCACCTCTGTACAAATCAAAATGGAATTGAGTTCACAATGCAAACTTTTCTCTATTGAAAGAGCATATTATTGATTAAAATCAGTCCTTATCACTTTAACTAGTGCTCGGCTTCCTTCAACAGTAGCTTGCAATACATTTCCGGTAAAAGCCATCCTTGCTGGCACATACGTCTTTGCTTTATCCTCTCTCAGCTACTTCTACATAGACCCCGCACAGATTAAAACTTAATACACTAAAAGAGCGATTGAAAAAATTTTTAACAGGTGGTGGCGAACAAGTTTGTGACAATACCATCAGTGAAGTTCATCTTTATAATGGAAAACTTACATTATTCCTTAACCTTATAAGAAAAGAGACATGTTAAATAACCAAAGTCCCTCCTAGCTAATTCATTAGTATCCCTCTTTATGCAGAATTACAACACACTATACAGATAAACTATGTAACATGTGTCTGAAAGCAGAAGTGGTAATCCCAGCAACAGGGAAGAAAAAAACTTATTGCTCAGTAGCACTGGCTATGTGCTTTAGAGTAACAATCTGCCTAACCCTTTGTTAAATTTGGCCTAAATCGGCCTCCATACTTGGGTAATAAAGTTTGCTCCAAAGTGGCCTCCATACATAGTGAACTGCAACCTAGTTTGATGTTCAAGCAAGTTGTATCCTAATCTGAGTATGCCTTCTAATCAAGCAGCTGAGATTCAGCCAATCATAGGAGCCAAACTCTCAGTCAATCCCAGGTCGAAAGCTGACAAATTATGCTGAAATAAGGCAAAAGACAAATTGCACCAATCGGGTAATCTCTGTATTGGCATTTCCTATTTTTCTGGTTATATAGCTCACCACATTGAAGGTGGAGGCATTCTGGACCCCCTACACGCTGCCTGGTTCTAGAATCTTTTTCTTAATCAGATAAACTTTTAAAAATTTAACTGGTCTCAAGCTTTCTCTTTAACACCTTGAAGCAAGATTCCTTGAAGCAAGATTCCAATTCCTCATCCATGGAAGTTAATTTGCATTTTTTTCATATGTATGAGGGTACTTCAAAAAGTTTATGGAAAAATTCACATTATCTTTTAATTCTATTTTTTCACTTTTGAAAGTACCCTAGTGTGTGTGCGTGTGTGTACATGTATATATCCTCCTCTAAATTCAGACTTCACTGTGCTCTACACATTTTGACATGTAGAATTTTTATTATAATTCTTATTTAAGTATTTCACTATTTCCCTTATTTATACTTTAAAACTTATTTTTATATTTTTTCAAAGACTTTTCAGTCATCTCTTGATTGATATCTGATTTTGCTTCATTGTGGTTAAGGGAACATATACTGTGTGATGCTGATTCTTTGGAATTCATTTAGACTTTTTTTTTATGTCTGGTCGAATTTTTTCAATGTTCCATTTGTGTTGAAAAATAGTCAGCCCTTCGTATCTGTGGGTTTCACACCCATGGATACAAGCAACCACCGATGGAAAATATTTTAAAAAGAAAATGGATGGCTGCATTTGTACTGAGTATGTACATACTTTCTTTCTTGTCATTATTCCCTAAACCATACAGAATAACAACTATTTACATAGCATTTACTTTGTATTGGGTATTATAAGTAATCTTGAGATGATTTAAAGTACCTAGGAGGATGTGCATAAGTTATATGCAATACTACACCGTTTTGTGTTAGAGACCTGAGCATTGTGGACTGTGGTGTCTGCAGGAGGTCCTAGAACCAATCCCCCACGGATACTGAGAGACAAATGTAATGTATATTCTCTGTTGGGCATAAAGCTGTGTACATTTATTAGTGATAATTATTTGCCTTGTAGGGTCTGAGAACTTTAAATATAATAACTCACTTATTCCTCACCCAAACTCTTTAAGATATGTATATCATCTTTATTTTAAAAAAAGAAAAACCTGAGACAAGAAATGTTAACTAACATTCCCAAAGTCATGCAACTAGCAGACAGTACAGATGAACTTTGAACCCAGGAAGTCTGCCTTCAGACTTTCACTATGCTTTTATCTATTTTTTATTATCTCCTTTTAACTGTGTTACTTAAATCTTTCAAATCATTAGAGAGTTCGTTTTGTTTTTGTTTTTTTCTGTTGGTATTATTATTTATCAATTTCCACTAGAAGTGTGATAATACTAACTACAGTTTTTTAAATGTCTTTTTATCTCTTGTTCATTCATTTGCAGCTGCACGATATTCTCATGATCCTTATATTTTCTTGATTCATTTTCCCAAAAGGAGTAAATAATGCCCCTTTTTGTCTTTTATGATTTTTTCACTTTAAATTCTATTCTGTCTCACATAGAATTGCTGTGCTACCTTTACTTTAACTTACATTTGCCTTATATATAATTTGCTGTCCCTTTATTTTCATCTGTACGTGCACTTCAATTTTAAGTATTTCATAGATAGGGTGATCATAGAACTTAACTGTTGTAATGGCCTAACCTGTGGAGTAGGGTGGAGACAGGATGAGGGGAGAATTACCAAATCTTTTTGCATCTACCTTTAAAAGGCATCTAGAAATAACCCAATTCTCACCACTTCTCACTAATAACATTATGGTCCAAACTTCATCTATTGACCGGATTATTGCAATAGCCTTCAAAACAGTTTCCTGCTTCTGCCCTTTTGACCCAGGCATCAATCTAATTATAACACGGCAGTCAGAGATATTCCATTCAAACATTAATCAGACTGCACCACATCTCTATTCAAAATTCTAAAATGGTTTCCCATTTTATTCTGAATAAAACCCCAAACCCATACCCTACCTTACAAGTACCTCCAAGTTTGACCTTCTGGCTCCTTCTCTGAACTCATCTTCTACTACTCATCCATACATTGATTGCACTCTTTCTTTAATAGCTTTCTTGTTGTTATTCCTAACCCTAATCCAACCCTAACCCAATCATTATTAACGTGTTGCACACTTGGGGTTTTCCACACCTAGAACATTCTTTCTAAAGAAATCCACATAGCTTGTTCCCTCATTTCCTTTAGGTCTGTGCTCAAACAGTCACCTCATAAGAAAAACATTACTGCATACAAAATAGCAACCACTCTGCCCTAATACTCCTTTTTCTCTTTACCATGCATTATTTTTCTAGAACACTTCAAAAGTTGAGATAGTATTTATTTGCTAATTCTCTATATCCTACTGCTTGTTTGTAAGGTCCATTAAATTAGCAATTTTGTTGCTTTGTTCACTCCTAATTTTCTAGACCCTGTAGAAGTGTCTGACACTGTTGCAGTGAGTTACTGTGAACTCACTGAGAGAGGCAGGAAACACTGAGGCTTAAAACAGGAAAACAGAGTTTATTGAAATGCAGGCATCTGGTCCAAATGACTCATGTCCAAAGTTTGAGCACCCCAATGCAGTGGGGCAGTTATTTTTATATCATAGTATTTCTGGGTTTCTGTAACCAAGTAAGAGCAATGATCTTATGATCTTATGTGGTTATGACTTTGTATCAGGGTGGAAAAGTACAGTGGGTGAGAAGCAGGCCAAAAAATTCTGTTTTAGCAGTCTGTGGTAACCACAGGGTGAGAGAAGTTGGGGCTGCATGACATCTGGGTGGGGGTCTTGGTTACAGCATAGCATGGCACAGCATGGATGTCTGATGGCCACAGCTGGGCTGGATGCAGCCAGGTAAGTGAGAGTGCCTCATTCCTCCCTTTGATGAATGACCAAGGCCTTAGATGGCCTAGTCAAACAGCATCACCTTTAGCTGGCTTTTAGTTTAGGGGCTGGTACTATCATAGTGAGAACTTTTTGGCTGTGGTTTTTTATTTTTGTTTTCTGTTTTTGTTTTATTTTACTGTGGCCTCCAGAGAGGATGTGTCTGTGTGTACTACCAGAAGCAGCAGGCAAGGGAGGATGAGACAAGTGCCTATTAAGAAAAGAACTGTAATAATCAGGGTTTTGAACCCTCTGAACACGTTAAACCAGCCTCTGAAGAGGCTTGTTGGGTTTTAGACTGACTGCTTTTGTACTGGGGCATGAGCTAGTATTTTTATCTTTGTCTGGGTATCCTTAAGCTTCTGTCGTGTGTAGACCTGTCAGCCCCTGGAGTAACTGGAGCAGGGATGTTGTCATCCGGGGTCTCCATGGTGGTTTCTGGTCCTCTTCCCTGGAGAGTTAACTTGGAAGGTGAAGTGGGGTGAGGAATGTAGTCCCAAGAGGTCATGGCTGGTTTGAGTCGGTTGTGATGTATTCGTGGAGTGATCTCAGCCACTTTGAATGCAGTAGGAGTAGACAGTAACCCCCCCACACACACACACACAGGGGTTTTAGGGGCTATACATTTCATTTATTTATTTTTTACCTAAACAGAGGTACCTGGCTTGTAGGGGTGTACAGGGGGTTAAGGCTAACCAGGAGTTGTTTTTCTAACCACCGGTAAATGGCCTGCATGTTTTTTTTTTTTCTAGAGCCAGGAGTTGTTGTTGCAAAGTTACATCTGACCTCCATCAGATTATCTTAAATAGCCTTGATAAGAGGGGGAGGCCTTTCATACAGAATTTTGAAAGGGGAGAAGCCCGTGTTCAGAGAAAAACTATGGGAAGAATTTTGTTCCAGTGGAGGTGGGTTTCTTGTCTCAAAGTTAACTTGTCAGTTTCAGCTACCAGAAGTGTTGTGGCCACTACTGCTCAGGGACAGGGCAACCAGCTTCAGGCCATTGTGTCCATCTGTTTTGAAAGATATGTTATTGGGTGGTGCCAGGACGCCAGAAGCTGAGTTAGAACTTTTACCGCAATGTCCTGTCTTTTGTGGATGTATAGAAAGAAGGGATTTTTTTTAAGCTAGGAAGATTTAGTCCTGGAGCATTTGTAAATTCCCTTTTTATGTCCATGAAGGCCTTTTGTTGAGCTGTTTTCCAGATTAGGGTTTGTTTTTTTTTTTGTTTTTTTGTTTTTTTTTTTCCTCCTCACTTTGTTGTTTCATATAGGGGTTTGGCCAGCACTGTAAAGTTAGGGATATAGATTCTGTAGAAATCCATTGCCCCCAGGAACTCATGAGCTTGTCTTTGGGTGTTGGTGGTCAGGATGGAACAGACAGCCTGTTTGTGTTCTGGTCCCAGTTAACGTTGTCCTTGGGAGATATAGAACCCCAAATATTTGCTATTTTTTTTAGATAAATTTTATCCTTTTTCCAAAGGCAGGTTGAGGAGGAATTCAGTCCCTTTCATATAGTCTTGGTGAGTCTTTTCGTCCAGCAACAGGTCATCCACATATTGGAGCAGAGCACATCCACTTTGTATGACTAGGAAAGCCTGTAGGTCAGAAGCCAGGCTCATGCCAAAAATGGTTGGGAGTTCTTGAATTCTTGAGGCAACCAAGTCTATGTTAATTGTCCTTGAGTCCTGTTGGGACTGTTTCATTGGAAAGCAAAAATGAGTTGACTCTGGGGAGCCAGTCTGATGCCAACGAAGGCATCTTTAAGGTCCAGATAGGTGAAGTAAGTGGCGTGAACAGGGACTAAGCACAGATTAGGTTGACTGCCCTGCGGTGTTGTATCAGTTGAAAGTCATTGTTGGTTCCTGGCTTCCGAATTGGCAGTAGAGGTGTGTTCCAGGCAGATTGGCATGGCCTTAAAAGTCCATTTTTGAGGAGTCTGTCCGGATGTTTTTGTATCCCCCATTGAGCCTGTTGGGGGATATGGTATTATTTTTGTCCGATTGGCATTGCTCTTGGTTTCAGTTTCATCAGGACCGGGGGAATGTCCTTGGCCAAACCTGGTGGGTTGTTTTTAGCTTAGACTCCGGGCACTCAGAAGGGAAGTTCCAGCAATGTTGTTGTTGTGGCCTTTAAGCTGAACAGCTGTCATTTTTACCCTGGGGAACGATGAAGGACAGGATCTGAGCCTCTGAATTTCCCTGAGTTAGGGACATTTCTCCGGTCTTTGAGAAAGTTATTTGGGCCTGTAACTTACTCAGCAGATTTTGTCCAAGTAGAGGTATTGAACAGTTTGGCAGGTAGAAGAACTCATGAATGACCTCTCTTTTTCCTATGTTGTATTTTCTGGGCAGCAAGAAGGTGTGTTTCTATCAGTTTCCTGTGGCTCTGACTATGGTGATTTGTTTCCAAGAAAGAGGTCCAAGAGGCTGTGTGACTGCAGAATGTTCAGCTCCAGTGTCCATCATGAAGTTTGTTGGTTGGCCCTGTACCATTATTAGGACCAAGGACATCTGGGGGCTCAGGGAAAGGGAGCCCAGTTGGTCCTATTCACTTTCATTTTTATAATGTTTAAGTTTAGCCAAGCCAATGAAATCTTGCTGAGGTGCTTGGTAGTTGGTTTGCCTGGATTGCAGTCTCCTCGGGAGGCTTGTTTCCTTTTCAGGGGCTGGAATTTGCCTTTAGTGGTGGCTGGGAGTTGGGGACATTTATTTTTATAATGGCTATCTTTATGACAGTAGGCAAATTCATTGGGTCTTAGAGGTGGTCTGGAACCAGGTACGTCCTATGGCTGCCCTCTGGTCGGCTTTTGGCCTTGGCCCTGGGTCCTTTTCAGAGGTCTTGACATTTTGGCCAGTGTAGCAGCTAGGAGGTCCACTTTTTTTTTTTTTTTTTTAATCATTTTTTTATCTGCCTCGTGGTGAGCCTTCAGGTCCTGGTTGACAAACGCCTTGGTTGCAATTTTTAAGAGCTGGGTGACATCAATGCCAGCAAATCCCTCCAGCTTTTGAAGCTTTCCATGTATATACCCCTGTGCCTGTCCCACAAAAGCAGCATTGACCATCCTCTGGTTTTCAGGCTGTTCTGGGATAAAGGACGTATAGAGGCAGAATGCCTTGTACGACCACTTATAAAACCGAATGGGGCTTTCATCTGGCTTCTGGAGGACCTCGGAGATCCTATTTATATTGGTCAGCTTTTTTTTCCTTCCTGTCTTTAAGCCTCCCAGGAGAGCTTCTTGGTACTGTTCCAGCATCCGTAGGCCCTGATCTGTGTCACAGTCTCAGTGTGGATACTCATTAGGAAAATGGGTTTGGTCATTCAGCATCCTGGCTGAGGTCACTTTAGAGCCACCTGGCTGATATGGTGTGTCTCTTCTGTATCGAAGAGAGTCATTAGAAGCTGCCTGCAGTCCATCCAGGTGGGCCAGTGAGTCTGGACTATCAACTGGACCAGATCAAACATAGCCTTGGGCTTTTCAGTATATGTGGGGGTGTGGTGTTTCCAATTCAGGAGGTGAGTCATTGTGAATGGCTGATCGATGAGGGTGGGTTACCCTCCCTGCGGGTGTCCATCCTGATCATAATAAAGGGGACCTCAGGTCTCTTTCAGTGGCATCTGGAGAGCTGTCTCCCGTGATAACCCAGTTGAAGGTTGGGACTGGCTTAGACTATATGGAGTCAGGGTAGGTGGCATTGGGGTCTCTGGAGAATTGGGAGCTTAAGTGGTCCCTTCTGATGGGCCAGGAAAAGATGTTGGAGGCACCACTGGAGTAGGAGGCAGCAACAGGGGCCATGGGGGCGGCAGAGCACGCTTTTGGTTTCAAATCATAGCATTTCTGTGTTTCTGTAACCAAGTAATAGCAATGATCTTATGATCTTGCGTGGTCATGACTTTGTTTCAGGGCAGAAAAGTAGAGCAGGTGAGAAGCAGGCTGAAAAATTCTGTTTTAGCAGTCTGTGGTAACCACAGGGTGAGACCAAGAGGAGTTGCTGCTGCGGTGGGGTTTCAGCTACTGTGTGATAACCATAGGGTGAGAGAAGTCAGGGCTGCATGACATCTGGGCAGGAATCTTGGTTACAGCATAGTGTGGCACAGCATGGGTATTTAATGGCCACAGCTGGGCTCGACACAGCCTGGTAAATATGAGTGCCTCAACATAAAGTAGACATTTAATAAACATTTATAGACTGAATGAGTGAGATTCTAAACTTGTTCCTACTACTAGTTGAATATAGATAAATTCAGATTTAAATATAAGGTACAACTGTGTCATACTAGTATCCCCTGTGATCAACAATGTGGGACTGTTGAATATGGCAGGAATTTCATTGTTGTGTATTTTTTGTTTTGTTTTGTTTTAGGTGAAAAAACATTTAGGCCGGTGTTCAAATTAACCAAGGTATATAACTAGGACAGGTCAGAGAAAAGAAGGGCTTTGGGGATTTTTTTGGTTTCGTTTGTTTGCTTGTTTACCCACGTGGCTCCCTAGAGTTTGTCTACAGTTATGATGACTTCCAAAGCACTTTTCCACCAGGTAGTGTTTTTGGCATTGTGCAGTATTGCACCCATGCTCTAAGTCAAAACTGCCTTTGGTTTCAACTTTTCTAGATAAGGTGATGGACTACTTTCATAACTTAAGTTATATTACGCCAAATCTTTGCTCAAAACACTGCAGTTTTCTCATTTCATTCAGCACTACAAATCTTCAGTCTCCTAAAGACTCTCCATGACCTCTCGGACTTCATTCCCTTCCATTTTCTACTTTGCTCACTGTCTTCCAGCTACCTTAGCCTCTGTGTTATACCTCAGAAAGGCCATGAAAGCTTCTACCTCAGGACATTCGCAGCTGCTGTTTTCTCTTCCTGGAGTGTTCTTTCTGAATATATTTTCATGGATCTACTTCTCTCTTCCTTTAAGTCTTCATTCAAAAATCACCTTCTCAGTGAAGCTTTACATGATCACACTAATAAATTATCAAAATCACATTTCCCAGAACTCCTTAATTCTCTTTCCTGATTTATTTTTCTCTATAGATTATATATATGAATAGATATAAATATAGATAGATAACATATAATATATGATCACCATGATATATATATGTGTGTATATATATCAGGTATATAATATGCTGATATACTCATATATGTATGCTTATATAGATACACTATATATAATATTATATATTATATACACACAGAGGCTTTCATGGTCTGTTTCATCCCATTATTAATATTATTAGTAATATTAATATGATTATTATTAAACTGTATGAGAATGTTACCAAGACCCAAAGGTCCATTTGCTTGCTGCTCAGTAGCC
This sequence comes from Galeopterus variegatus, assembly GCF_000696425.1. Taxonomy (NCBI): domain Eukaryota; kingdom Metazoa; phylum Chordata; class Mammalia; order Dermoptera; family Cynocephalidae; genus Galeopterus; species Galeopterus variegatus. Next base: position 355,632 of record NW_007727265.1, read on the forward strand.
AATAATTGAAATATAAACGTTGCTGTAGGGAAAGGTAGCCTTTAATGAGGAAGCTGACAGCCTGGTGAAATGTTGGACTTATGATTCAAAGACCATCTCTACCTTTCCCAGGTTTGACAAAGGACTTTATAGGGGTCTGTGTTGGAAAGTTGATTCATGGTGACCAAGCAGGGATTTGCAGACATGCTTGAGTGTTTCACATGATCATCAAGGAACTTCCGGGTGGGAGTTGACCAGTGTCGTACTTCATTCTCCATTGGCTCAGTTCCTGTTATTCTCAAATAATAATTAGTTGGCACAACTTTGCCACTTGAACTAATAAGAATGTTGAAAAGATCACTGGCATAAGGACAATATGGAAATTATTTCAACGCGAGATAAAAGGAAAAGCCAAGATTTGAGGAATGCCAGGGGCACTAAACCATATTTTCTTTCTACATGCTTGCAAACATATTATATCCTTTAGATCTTACAATATTAGTGCCTATTATTATCATAAGCATTCTAATAATGAGGAAACAGAAACCTAGAAATATTAAATGAACTCACCAACTTCCTGGTAGTAGTAAGTGCTAGAAACAAGCTGCAATTCTACTGACTACACAAAGAATTGCTCAGTGTAGGCAATGGAAGAGAATGGACTTAAGTCTTCATTGTGGTGGTTTTTTTAAGTTATTATTTTTTTTTATTTTGAGATAATTGTATTCACATTCAGTTTTAAGAAATAATAAAGAGACATCTGGTGTATCCTCACTAATTTCTCCCAGTGGTAACAGTACCATGATATAAACTCCCTTTAACAGAAGCACGTCATATATGCTGGGTAGGTCTAACAGGGCCTTGGGGGAAAAGATTAGAAGAAAACTTGCAAGTTTCACCTTGGGTGACAGGTACCTGACCTCCTCAAGTAAAAGTAACATGGCCTGGAACAGATAAGTGCTCTATTCCAAAGGGCACATTTGTATTATCATTATGGTCAATTATGAGTACCCCTATACTGTTACTTGTAGAACCTACAGATCCAACAGTGTTAGCAGATAAAGTATGGTATCATAAACCAGGTAAGATACCTATTCCTGCAACCATCCTTTCTCAGGATGGCAAACTGGAGTGTATCTTACCAGAGGGGCGAAAACTTCCTTTATTGGTACCAATAACCCTTCTGTCTTTTTGCCCATGGTGTTCTGGCTGCAGGCACTGCACCAAAACCGACTGGGTACATACATAAGTTGGCATGATCACCTACTGAACGTGCACTGAACTGTCCATCAGTGCGACTACAGGATTCCCATGGAAAATCAAACCAATGATGACTACTAACCGGACATATGCAGCTAATAGTTGAAAGGACAGAACTACAGGACAAGCCCTAAGGCATATTGAATAGACAATAGGTTATATGAATGTAAGGGTCATTCATCCTCGCTAAAGGAACATCACAGAAGATTTTTAACGTGTAGATTATATGGCAAGGGACCCCAAAGGGGTGGATTATCGGGAAAATAGGATAATTTAGTCAGGGCCCCCTGCCTCAGGTCTGGGTGGGGGTGGTGCAGCACATTCTTTGTAAACAAGTTGAGTGGGGCTGGAGTTAGTGGGCATGCTCCTCTATCGTTTTGTTTGTTGTTATTCTTGTGTGTTCTTCAGTGTGTGAAGCAGCAGCTCGGCAGAGCTCACGTCTAAAAATAGAGCATGTTTACTTTGCTGGCAGCTGCTCAGCTTTTCTTTGGACTTTGGCAGCAGCTGCTCAGTTTCTCTTTGGACTGCCTAGCTCTTAGACACGTGTGTGCTGAATAAAGCTTATTGTCTCTTCAACTAAGGCTCCAAGGACCTTTTTTTTCCAGTTACCTAGCTCATATACCTATGTGTGAAGGGTTTGTGACCAAGTCTGTACAATGTGCTCAGGGGGTCTATGAGCTCCAGACCCAGCCTAGCTCTATACAGAACATTCAGGTAACTTGCCTAATGTCACCAGCCTGTGAGTGGGGGAGCCAGGATTCGGGCCTGTCTATCTGGCTGCAGAGTTTATGTGGCACCAGTTTGCTTTACAGCTTGTCTGAAATAATGACACTGTGTCTTCCTAGGATTGCTGTCAGAATACATGACAGAGCTGCACTGGGGACAGCATCTGCCTCATGAATGTGGACTTGGGATATGTTCAGTGTGAGCACATTTCCTGCTGTTACTTGTAAAAGCAGGTAGGATCTCCTTTTTGCAGATGCAAGAACTTGAGGTTTGGAGAAATTCAAGCCTTGCTGGAGTTGCTGCATTATTTATAATTAAAAAAAAATATCTACTGAAATGCTTTAATTAGAAAAAAAATAGTACATGCTAATTGCAGCTAATAAAACCCATGGACAGATGCATAAAGGAAAATCTTGTAATCTCACCCACCAACCTCCATTCCTACTCACCTGAGGTGAGCAGTTTTAATACCTGACACAGATCTTTCCATAATCTTCTTCAAGGAAAACACAGAAACACAAATTAACACTCAAATGTCTGCAGTGTTGGAAGGAGGCTTGGTCGTCAATAGATATAACCGAAATGGGACAATTCTATGAAGATTCTGCTTAAATTTCATGGTGTAATTTAATAATAGGTCATGGAAAATGCTTTGGGTCAATAGATGATTGTGGCTTCATGTCTGAAAATGTGATTCCTTACTCCATTTTGGATGCATTTGTGTAAGGAGAGGCTCCAACAAGCTCTCTTCCCCAAGTGCCTAAGTTACCTGAATTCCTCCTGCTCCACTGCCTGTTAAGTTCTGGGCCAATACCACAAAGAACTGATTGTTATTGCCATAGAATTCCACTGGGAACCCATTAAAGTGTATTCCTTTCTTGTCCCTCTCACTTGTCTTCTTACTTGTTTCGCCGATGGCTTTAGCATCTCCCTGTCAAACTCCCTCCAAAGTGGGTTCCATTGAGACTTCTAAAAAGATTATTTTGCAACTCAAAATTAATTTGAGAAAAATTAACATCTTTCTAGTTTTAAGTTTCCCTTTTAGGAAAATTCCTGGAATAAATATTCATTTACTAAATTCTCTCACATTCTACAGGAAATTTTAGTTTAGTTTTATTTTTTTAATATTCATGAACAAATAGTGCTGAAGAGTTTACTGTAGGTATTTTAGATTTTATCACTGTTACAAATACCTTCTTTTTCTTCACTGTATTTTCTGATGGATTTTTTTCTGGCCTGTAAGTAAAATACTGATTATTTAATATAGCTTTTATGTTTATTACACTTAACAAATGTCTATATAATGTTTACTTTGTGCCAGACATGTTATATGTTTTGGTAAATATCATATCAAAACCTTTTCTCTTTCTTTACTCCTGTATCCTCAGGGACTAAAACAGATAATGCCATCTGTATCTGTGATGCACACAACAATAAAAGTCCATCATCATTGCTAAGTGCTAGACGTTGCCATCAAGAACAAGCAGCCCCTTGCTTTAGAGACTTTTTCTCCCTGGACAGGGACCTGGTTGTTCAGCTCTGCGTTGCCATCTTGACCTTCAGGTAAACACGTGGATGTGACTTTGCTGCCAACCGGCCCAGGTTTGCTTGGCAGCCACATAGAAACCACACCCTTGGGAATGTTTTAATAGATTGTTTTGGCAGTGTGACCACAGGGATAAACCTAGCTAGTGAGCAGGTTCACTCACAGCCCTCATCCTGATAGTTCTGGAGATTCCAAATAGAAAGTGTAGATGTCCTCAGTGAATGCACTTTGTGAGATGTGGCATTAAAGAGATAGCCATCCTTAACTCTGTGTGCTGACTTAGGGTTTCCTGGTTTTCTCATTTGATCCATCCCGGACCTCACAAAATTAGAAGTAATAATTGCATCTGTGTTAGAGTTTCACTGGGAAGATGAAATTAGGAGTTCCCCACATAGTCAATCACCTGGGGTTGTGCCATTCCCCAGGGGACAGAGCTAACTGCCCCCAGATCTCCATCTTGTAGGGTGTGGTGGAACTACTGCTCAAAACACTCTTGTACTTTGCATGCTAAATAGATAAATTTCTTTCTCCTTTATAACTACTTTCTGTTAATCCCTGTCAGAGTCTTACTGGTTTTACAGTTCTAAAAGTAGACTGTCTAAATCCTCCTGCTACATCATTTGGTTGCATATGTAAAGCATCATTGTGCTGTGGTGTTTCCCTAGCATTTACTTTACTAATGTGGTTTCTTTGACCTGATTGTCAGTGTGTGAGCCACTGACCATCTTGGACTAATTATTCTGATTTTAAAATGCCAAATCGTGCCTGGTGTGGTAAATATCCTTCATTAGTGTTATGCTTTGAGGTTCTATCAGAATATGTACCCAGGTATACTTCTGGATGAATTTAACAGCACTCTATCAAATTTGAGGGTGGGGGACACAGTGAAGATCTTTAAAATGCAATTAACATATAATCTACATTGAATTGGAAAAACATTTCAGTATCAGATGTTCTTTCTGAGTAATGAGTGTGGATGTCTCTTCATTTAAGTCTCCTTCCATATGCCTTGGAAATGTTTGTGGTTTAGAACAATTCTTTTTTTTTTTTTTTTTGCTGGCCAGTACAGGGACTGAACCCGGACCTTAGTGTTATCAGCACCACACTCTAACCAGTTGAGTTAACTGGCCAGCTACTAATCTTGATATGTTTATTCTTGTGCATTTAAAATTTTTTTCTTTCATGAACGACTTTTTTTTTTCTATCATCTGTCTCTCCATCTATCTGTCTAGTTTGTTTCTACATACCTGATTGAACTGTTTCAGTGGTTTCTATACTTTTAAATTTGTTATCTTGGGATTTCTAATTAGATAAAAATATTCTCTGTGTTTACAAAGCATCATTAAAATCAGGTGAATATTGTACATTTAATAATAAAAGAAAATTTAACACCAACCACATCCTCATACATGCTTCATACACATGGCCATATAGCATGAGTCAGGGAGCATTCTTTTTCTGGGCACACCCTCCCCAAATGAGACCCCAAGTTCCTAGAATATGTCTGGCTACTGTATGGTGGGTGCCAATATTGTTCGTGCAGGCTCAGACCACAGCTCTCAGCTCAGGAAAGTGCTATTCCCTGCCCTTGCATAGTAGAAGGTGTGTGGATTTTACATAGCAAATCTACATGTTATTGGTGGATGTGGGCTGTAGAACTGGAATCATGTCTTGGTAACATAACCCCTTAGCAGGCTGTTTAATTTACAGTTTATCAAAGTATTTTCAAGTGGGTTCACTCATTACATCTGCTGCATGGGCTGTGGTGAAGATTCCAGGAGAGAATCATGTGGTCACAGCACAGTGCTTGACCTGGAAAAAGCTCTCAATGAATCTTCAGGATTGTAGCCTTTCCCACTTGCAGATATCATTTTCTTCCTGAATATGTGAAAGTTTAAGTTGCAGAAGGTAAGAGAAGTAGAGCAAATAAAAGACTTGCATTTCCTTGCAGTTTTAGAATTAAAATGTTTTGATTAGAGGAGTTACACAGGCACAAATGACAGGAGAAAGAGAGAAAAGATATTTCTTTCTGGAGGGGTTGAGGATCTCTGGAGCCCCTGCATGGCTCACTCCTCCCCCACCCGCTTAAAGAATCCATCGTTGGCAGCCTGGAGACCAGGCTGAAACTGATCAGATAAATGATACAAAGACACTTAGACATGTGCATGCCACACCACACCCCCTGACTCCTCCAAGGGTGCCCTTCAGGGCTGCTTACACACCTGTCTGTCTGCACACCTCAGCTCAGGTGGAGACCCCTCCGTGCATAGCAATGCACAGGTAATCTTTAAAAATTGTTTTCTTTTAAAAACAGCAAGCACACTACATTTTAACTCTTGTAATTTTTTCTCACTTAAAATATGCCATGGAAGTCTTTCCTTATCTATAGATTTATCTTGTATTACATTTTAAAACTCAATGTTTAAATCTATGTAAAATGTATTGAGTGTAAATTGTAAAGTGCTGATTTAACAGATTAATTCTTCCACAAATACCTAATTTTTCCAACAGTATTTGATCTTAGTACTGTACTTGTTTCAACTCTGTCAATTCTTGAGCCAAAAAACATACAGTTTTAATTTGGTAGTTTTATAATTATATTTTAGTATACAGTACAAGATATATCTCATTACTCCTTAATTTCACTTCCTGAATGAATTCCCCAAAGCTGAACTGACCACATGTGACTATTTAATTTTGAATCCATTTTAAACTAAATATAATCTAGTCCCATCTCAAGTGCTCAATAGCCACTTGTGGCTAGTGGCTGGCATATTGGGCAATATGGATGTTAAATATTTTTATGATTGCAGAAACCTCTTTTGAACAGAACTGTCCCCAAAGCCTTACATGCTTTTGGAATTTTAATGTAGTTTTCCTAAAAGTGCCAAAGAGATAAAAAATGAACATTTTCACAATACAGGATCGATCTTGCCATACAGAAATGTGGATATACCCATTGTTTCAAGGTTTTGTTATATCCCTCAGCAACATTTTATAGGTTTAATTATACAAGTCTACACAATATTTGGTAAGTTATCATTACAAAGAACAAGTATTATCTTGTTGGGAAAAATGCCAAAGTAATTTTCTCATAAGCCTGTTTTGTCCTTGAAGTAATATTTTGTTTTTGAAACAATATTTGCTTGTTACACTAGTCTGGCCTCTAATCACTACTTACATTTTTTGCTTCTGTAACTGAGCTTGCTTATCTGCCTAGACCACATGAATTCTGAGAAATGAAACTTACTGCTATGCTAGCCTTGTAAATGTGTCACCTATAAAAGCTTTGTAAGACCCGAGCTCAGGGTCCAGATTTCCAAGCATTAGCTTATCTGGGCCCACTGGCATAATAAAATACTTGACTCTCCAACTCTCTTGAAAGAAAGTGAGCTGAGATGCTGGGTACCATTCAAGCTTTATTAAAGGAAAAGATCTGCTGTGCTGTGCTGAAAGTGGTGGGGGTCAGCCTAGAGCTACCTTCAAAATGGAAGACAGCAGCTAATCTAGGGTGGAGGGAGCTTATATTGGTACGTTGGTGCCAAGAGCTGGGTGATGTAATTCTGGGGTGGGGATTGAGTTAGGTCATGGGAATGGAGAGTTCTGGACATGCAGAAATGCCAAAAGTTTCGTATTCTCCGAAACCATGAGGCTTCTTGTAAAAGAGAATGGGGGAGGGGAGAGGAGGAGGTGGACAGTGCCATTTTGTACTTGGTCTTGTCTAAAATGGCACTGGTTATGTTGCAGATCTATTACCTCTGAGTGCCAACTGCTTCTTGGTCCAGTCTGTTTCCGTAACAATCTAATTTTTAGAGATGGCAGAGTTTGGGAACTTAGTAAGAGTACTGTTGGGCTGGATCACAAACCCTCTTACCCTGTCCTGTGCAGGTCTTGAGTCAGGTAGTCAAAAGAAAAACCAAGTAGCCAACACAAAGTGGACATGCATTATTTCAATCCTTCTGTGGGCTTCCCCAGGATTGCACAGGCAGCACGGTGAACCCAAAGGCACTAGTGACAATATCTGTAGATAAAAAGAATTGTAATTGAGTCCAGGGGGTGAAGGTAAGCCTCTAAGGGGCTTATCCCTGGTGCTCACATCCTGGTAGTCAGGTCCTAGGTAAGAGTACATGTATGTAAAGTTTTTACTTAGCTCTAGAAACAAAGCTACAATCATCCCTCATCTTTTTACTTGAGTTCCCTGTAAGTATTTTCATATTTGGCTCACTTTGTCTTCAGAATGAGAATAAGAGTTATAAATAATAAGAGAATACAGTTATAAATGTATACAGTATCTCCCTCTGTTCCTTCCTCCCTCCCTTCCTTCCCTCCTCACCTCTATTCTCTCCTCTTTTCTCTCTCTTCTTTCCTCTTTTCCCTCCTATTTCCTCTCATCTTTCTCCTCTCCTCTCCTTTGTATCCCTCCCCTCCCCTCTCCTCCTGTCTGCTATCCCTCTTCTACCCTCCCTTCTTCTGCATATTTAAATATATTGAGGATTTCTATTTTGTTTTGCTATGTAGTCAATTTCTCATTTAATATTACTGTTACACTTCTTGCTGTGCAATGAACATGCAAAAAAGGATCACTCAAAGTAACATGAATGCAAGGAGAAGCCCAAAGGGACTACACCTCAGCATCTCCTCTGTTAGAAGGAAAAAACTGGGTATAGCCCCAATTCAAAGTTAGCATCTTTTTTTTTTTTATCATAAAGACAAGGAAATTTCGCAAGAAAAATCAGTTGATTTAATCATTTCAAAAGGACATAAAGACGTGGGCAGTGTGACAAAGGATTTCTATGGCTAAGTATAGCCTAAACAATGGAAAATAGTAACATCAGTAAAATTAACAACATGACATTCCAAAGTACAATTTGTGAAAAGCTAAGTTGGTCAAACTGCAATCATTATTTAATATATAACCTCTTGTCAAATGATTTAAGCAAAAGTTACATTCTTATGATTAAATCTAAGTATAATTGTCTCTAAAGTTTCCACCAACAGACAGTTTGCCCTTAGCAAATATTTATTCACATTTTTCCCTACAGCAGTTCTTTAAAATCTATTAACAGGATTGGTACGTCAAACACCTGTTAGCTCTAAAATCATTAAAGTATGCAATCCCATACTAAAACAGTGATTAAAGTTGATTAGATGGGCTATTGCCACACTATATGTGGGCTTTTGCCCCTTAACTGAGGGCTTTTACCCTATTCCAAAAATCAACTTAGAATCAAGATTTCTAACACTCTACATATTACTCCATGGCTATTCCTCTTGGATAATAGGTTTCCATGTTTTAAAATTCAATTTAATTACCTATGTGGGATGTATTTGAGTATGTCGAAAAAATTTGAATTTTTTTGGACTTTTCCTCAACGAGTCTAGTATTTGTCTTATTCCATTGCAACTATCAGTTCTGTGCCAATAACATCTCTGAATTCTTGAGTCAATATCTTCTATGGTATCTTGATCCAGAACTTAGTGTCTGGTATTGAAAATGCCCATCTCCTAGGGTAACAATACCTAACAATATAGTGTTGTATATTTCAAGATAGCCAGAAAAGAGGATCTTGAATGATATAACCATAAAGAAATGATGAATGTTTAGGTGATAGATATGCTAACTATTCTGATTAGATTATACAATATATGCATGTATTGGAACAAACTGCACTCCACAAACACGTATAATGAAAAATAAATTAATTTTTTTTTTTTTTTTTTTTAAAGATGACCGGTAAGGGGATCTTAACCCTTGACTTGGTGTTGTCAGCACCACGCTCAGCCAGTGAGCAAACCGGCCATCCCTATATGGGATCCGAACCCGGGGCCTTGGTGTTATCAGCACCGCACTCTCCCGAGTGAGCCACGGGCCGGCCCTAAATTAAAATTTTTTAAAAAAGAAAGAAAAGGCCTATCCATTCATTCAAGACTTCTTTTATATTTTTTTGTAAAGTTTTGAATTTTTCTCAGTATGGGTCCTGAAATATTAATGACAAGTTTGTTCTAGTGGGGTTTTCCTACTTTGTGTGTTTTAGTTGATAAGTGCTAGAATACAAGAAAAATATAGATGTAACTGCATATTTCTCATTTTTCTGATCAACTTTCAGAAATGGCTTGCTGGTAGTTCTCATAGTTTTTCTATGAACATTATGGAATGTTCTATATTGGTATGTTACCTGTGTGTTAGATGTATTCCATTTGTATAGGCAAGAAACACACTGGATCATCGCATTCAGTAAATGCTATCTATGAATTCTGAAACAAAAATTTTTCAGTCTTTTTGCTTTTGAGTTTACACCCCATTTCCCATGCCACCACCCCAACCATTCCTTTTACTCCAAAATTTTCAACTGAATTCTGAGAAGTGGGCCTGTAGGTAAATGCTTTGCAGGGACTTGGATGCAAACTGATTAAGAGATGCCCTAGTAGCCACATGAAAGCTTACTAGAGACTATTTATTATAAACAGCACTAGCCAATATAAACATAATATGAGCCACATAATATAATCTTTAATTTTGTAGTAACCACACTAAAAAATACAAAATGAACAGGTGAGAATATTAGTAATATATTTTATTTACTTAGATACATACTAATATTATAAAATATTATAATTTACTTAGATATACACTAACATTTTAAAATATTATAATTTCACTAAGCATGTTAATGAGTTATTTTACTTTATTTATTCATACAAAATGCTAAGAATCTAGTGTGCATTTTACACTTCCATCACTTCTCCATCTGGACTAGCCACACTTGATGTGCTGATAGATATATGTGGCTAGTGGTTACCATATTGAACAACATGGTAATATGATAGTAGTGGTTAAGTAAGCTAATGTATTGTATTGTCCAGAGTGCTCATATTCTGAAACATGTATATGAGATCTCAAGGGCTAAACAAAATTTTATCAATAAATTTGCTTTGATAAATGTGGGACTGAATGTTAAAAATATGTAATTATTTTACTTTCTAGATTGTGTTCAATTTACAACAGTATCTTCATGTGTATTGGCTTATTTAATAATGTTGACAGATTTTGAGGCAGAAGTAACAATATTATCTGTCCTGAGTTTATTATGCAGATGAAATGAGTAGAACCATGTAAAAGCTCTTAGGGCAGCACCTGAAAAGTCAGTGAGAACTCAGGAAATGTTAATAATTGTCATTATTGTAACTGTTATTACCAGTCATAATGGCAGGGATTATCCCTTTTTTTATAGATTGGGAAGCTTGAGACTTGAAGACTTTGTTTAATGTCACAGGATGCGTAAGTGGTGGGAGCTAAATTTACTTTAATAGGAAAATCTGTATGATTTTTTATTAAAATGCACTACTTGCTTATTCTAATATTTGAGACAACACACAACTGTACAGAGAAAAAAATCTAGTCAATCCCTATACTCTGCCTCATTCATTGCAAAAAACCCATGTTTATTCCTGCACACTTGCGCTTGCTCACACAACCATCTGCTAACCCATATATACCCATAAGGCTTTTTTCCCCTTATTTTTGTTTGTGTAAATATGAGCCCATTCCAGAAAAACATTTTTCCGCAGTTTTCTTTCTTTGCTTAAAAAAAGATCGTGTATGTCTCTCTAGATCAATGGGATTTTATGGTTCATATTTTATACAGATTACATACTTTTTAACCCATGTGGAATTTATTTAGGTAAATACTGGGAAGATGAGGTTTTTAAGTTTCGTTTTTTTTTTTTTTTTTTCCTAATATGAAATTTGGCCTGACAACATTTGAACTTTCAGTTTTGTTACATTAATTCTTCAGTCAATTCTTGAACCAAATATTTAATTGTTTTAATTATAATCGCTATACAGTGCCATTTGGTATTCTTCCAACAAATATTTATTGGTGCTGATTATATGCCTTCATTAGGCAAAAGAACCAAGAATACTTGCCCTCGTGGAACTTGCATTCTAAGTGGGGGGAGATGGCACCGACCTAAGTAAATTATATACCATTAGAAAGTGATAAAACATAAAGATCAAGGGGGAAATACACATCCAAGTTAAAGGGGATCTGGAGTTCTCGTGTGGGGACTAGCTACAAAATTAAAGTGATCATGGAAGGCCTCAATGAGAAAGTGATTTTTGAGCAAGCAGGTAGAACATATGATGTATATGACAAAGGATGGCATGAGCTAATACAGAAGAATGAGCCTAAGGGACATCCTATGAAACTCCCCTAAGGCAGGAGGTGGCTAGTCAGTTCTAGGAACATCAAGTGGGACAGTGTGGCTGGAGTGCAGTGACCCAGGGAATCTTTAGGAATGAAGTCAGAGAGATAAAAGGACACTAGTTAATATAGGGCTTTGGAAGACATTGCAGTGAGTGGCTTTTAATCTGAGTTCAATGTGGGAGTAATTGAGGTTTGGCACTGTGGAGTAGTGCCCTTATCTGAGTTAGTTAAAATAATTATTTTGTATATAGTGTGTTTTTAGAAAGAATGCCTATAGGATTTATTGATGAATAGGATGTCCATCAATTAAAATAGGTCTGTAATTCAAGAAGATTGTAGGGTTGATTAGGAAATCAGTTTAATTTGATATTACTCTTTTATATACAAATGGAGATGCTGAGTAGGCAGTTAGGTCCTGTGGGGGGGGGGGGCAGAGTGAGGTCTGAGCTGGAAATGCAAAATTAGGTGTCATTAGCATACAGATAGTATATAATGCCATCAGGCTGGAGAGTCCAGTTCATTCAGGGAGTGAGTGTAGATGGAGACAAGAGAAGGGCTAACAGAGCTGAACCCAAGGGCATTCTGACATGAAGACAACAGGGAAGAGAGAAAGCAATGAAAGAGACTGAGAAGGAGCAGCCAGTTTGACTTAAGCAGAAAACTCAGAAAATGTCACCTTGGACCCAAGTAAATAAACTGTTGCCAGGAGGAGGAAGTGGCCCACTGTGTCAAAATGCAGTTGGTAAATCTGTGTGATTTTGGATTAGGCAAAGGTTTCCTATTATGACACCTAAAGCATAAGCAACCAAAAAAAAAAAAAGAATAGCAAAATTGGACTTCATGAAAATTATAATCTTTTGTGCTTCAAAGGACACTATCAAGAAAGTGAAAAGACAAGCCACAAAATGGGAGAAAATATTTGCAAGTATATATCTGATAAGGAACTATTATCCAGGTTACATAAAAAAGCTCTTACAACTCAATAATGTAAGACAACCCAATTTTTTCAAAAATAAGAAAATGACTTGAATAGACATTTCTCCAAACAAGATATACATATGGCCAATAAGTACATGCAAAGATACTCAGCATTATTAGTAATAAGAGAGATGCAAATCAAAACCACAATGAGTTATCACTTCACACCCTGTAGAATGGCTAAAATAAAACAACAAACAAACAAACAAGACAGTAGTTATTCTTTGCAAGGATGTGAAGAAAATATTGCTGGTAGGAATGTAAAATACTACAGCCACTTTAGAACTTAGTCTGGCATTTCCTCAAAATGTTAAACATAGAGTTACCATATGACCAGCAATTCCACCTAGGTATATACCCAAGAGAAGTCAAAATGTATAACCCACATTGAAACTTGTATGTGAATATTTATGAGAACATTATTCATAGTAGCCAAAAAGTGGTAACAATCTATATGGTCATGAACAGATGAATGCACAAACAAAATATGGCATATGCATACAGTGGAATAGTGTTCAAAGATTAAAAGGAATGAAGTACTGATACATGCTACATCAATGAACTTTGAAAGCATTATGCTAAGTGAAAGAAAAACAGACACAAAAGGGCGTATATTGTATGAATAACTTCTTATGAAATGTCCATTATAAGCACATCCATAGAGATACAAAGTACAGTCATTGTTGCCTGGTTCTGGGGGAGTGAGGATAGAGAGAGTGACTTCTAATGGGTATGGGTTTTCTTTGAAGGATTATGACACTGTCCTGGAATAAGATAGTGATGAAGACTGCACATCCCTGTGAGTAAACTAAAAACCACTGAATTGTAAATTTTAAAAGGTGGATTTTATGGTAGTTATGGCTCAATTAAAAAAGTCAGAGCTGGAATAGACCATGTGTATTCAGCACACCACAATCTTCATTTCACAGATGTGATACCTTGATCACAGATGGACAAGGGACTTGTCCAAGGAAATAGAATGTCCTAAGATAGATCAATAATAATAACATAAAAGAGAGGAGAAGAAGTTCAATAACTGTCTTGATATCTCACAGCCAGCAAGCCACAGAGTTGTTACTTGAACTCAGTTGCTACCCAGTGTCCCTGCTCTCGGTCACCCGACTGCAGCATCTAGTTTCTGTCATTCCTGTTCTTGCACTAGTATAGTTGGAATATTTGAGTCAACTACCTAAGGAGTCTAATCCCTCCTGTGGAGATTGCCCCAGACTCAGACACCCAAGAGAAGAGTCCCTGAAAGAGGCAAGGCATGAGCACTATCCCTCCATCCTTGGCTGCTTGATCAGCTTGGGAAAACCTGGGTTAAAGGATGGAAGAGGTGATGAGATTTCTGTCCTGTTGATACTCACATTCCCTGACCCATCTCCACTTCCATTACTAGGCTTCTGAGGGTCTTTTCACTGTTTTTCTTTGTATTTAGACCTTTGGGATTGGAGGGATGCAGAATTTTGGTGGATGCCTCATGGGATGTGTGCGTGTGTTTTAATTTTGGGGAGAAGCAAACCATTTCTGTGGTCCATTCCTAACAACTTGAACATCTGCAGGTTAGAGGTGAAGATTTTGCCTAAGAGGAAAAGGACACAGGAGCATGCTGTTCTCTTTGGGTCCTGCCAATCATCCAGATAAACATAGAGCAGGGGAGGGAATGCTCCCTGAGTGCGGGATGCAAGGTGGAGGGCAGTAGAGTGGGCATTTCCTAGGACTCAGGAATAAACACATTCAGGCTTCAGGCCTCATGCCAACCCAGCTTGGTGGGGAGTGATGAAAGCTGCAGGGGATGGCAGTGGAGATGGGGGATGGGACTGGTCATCCATATCTAGCATGCTGTGTGTGGTGCCCTGCTCAAAATGGTGCCAGTCACTTGGGCTATGTGTAACAGGTTCCACTCTGGGTAAAGTAAGGCTCAGCAAAAACAGAGTTGTGTTGGCCTTGTGACCAGTAATGGCGGTGGAGCTGTAGGTACCTCAAGCTGCCTTCTGAACCTAGGAGGTCTTTGGTGACCACCTGGACCTCAAGCGTCCTCAACACATTTAGGGTCTAACTGTGGCCACTGGGCCCATGGGGATTAATTCCAACTGATGTGAACAGGTTCTCAGAATAGATCCTGCTTACCCCCATTGCAAATACAAAATAAAGCGAGAAATCCAGCTTTGGGTTCTCCAGGAAACATATGCAGCTTTCTATATAGATGTCTTGAAAAGATAAGACAAATTTATATCTAACAATTGTGTATTTAGCTTTTTAGTTTGAATGTGTTCTTAGTTCCTATTTTCATTGTCTTTGCTAATGATTATTAATTGTTACAAGTAACATTCTAATTTTTGCTTATTTCATTTTTGCCCCACCACCTTACCTCTTGACACTATTCATTATTTTTCAGATGATGCTATTTGGAGGATTACACATATAGGTTTTCTAAAATAGTTTTCAGTAAAGCATCATATCCCACAATCCTTCTGTTAAGTGCTCAAAATTAAAATACCAAAAAGGCAAAATTGCATATTTGCTATGGGATTGTGCCTCTCTTAGTGATCTTCAACTCTGGTCTTACAAGAATTCATTTTATTCAATGAACTGAGATCTAAAATTTTGATTTTATGCACTTCTCATACAACCAGACTGTGAGGCTTTCCTGGAGCACTAATCTTCAGAAGAATTTTGGAATGAAGAAAAGGACACTTTCAACTTCTATCAAAAATTCCTAAAAAAAAAAAAAAAAAAAAAAAAATTCCCGAAA
>NW_007727265.1:371221-445188 GCF_000696425.1 Galeopterus variegatus
ACACTCTCTCTCTCTTTCTCTCTCTCTCTCTCTATTAGTCAGGATAGGCTAACTACTGTAACAAACATTCCCAGAATCCAAGGGTTCAGATCCCTGTGCCGGCCAGCTGAAAAAAAAAAAAAAAAAAAAACAATTCCCGAAAGAACTTACTATGAGAGAAAATATTTGTAGTTCTTATATTTGATAAAAAAGCTGTTTGCATATTATATAAACTATTCCTACAACCCTATGATAAGAAGACAAAATGATTAAAAAGTAAGGAAAAGATTTGAATAGATAATTAACCAAAGACTCTATACTAATGGCCCATAAGCACATGAAAAACTGGTCAGCATTATTAGCCATCAGGGAAATATAAGTTGAAAACACAGTGTGAGATGCCACTTCATATTCACTAGGTTATGTTAAAAAGACAGACTGTAATAAGTGTTGGGGAAAATGAGGAGAAACTAGAAAAATCATACCTTGTGGTTAGGACTGTTAAAATGGTTCAGCCACTTTAGAAAACAGCTAATGGTTCCTCAGAATGTTAAACAATGTTTCCTTATGACTCACCACTTCCACATATAGTTATATACCTAAGGGAAATTTTAAAAAGTCCTGACCAAAAGTTGAATTTTCATAGCTATATTATTCATACTAAAATAAATTCATGCCAAAAATAGAACAGCCCCAATTCCAATCAACTGATAAGTGGATAAACAGAATGTGGTGTATCCATACAAGGGCATATTGTTCAGCTGTAAAAAGGAGTGAAGTACTGATACATGTTACATCTATGAGCCTCGAAAACAATATGATAATTGAAAGATGCCAGGCATAAAATATTTCATATTGTGTGATTCCATTTATATGAAATGTATAGAAATTCAAATCTAAAGCATAAGAATATTCTGGTTAGAGTGCGGTGTTATAACACCAAGGTCAAAAGTTTGGATCCCCATACTGGCCAACTGCTAAAAAAATAAATAAAGCAAGAGAATATAGATTAGTAGTTGCCTGGAGCTGGGAATGGGAAGGGGAAGCAAAGTACAAATGGATAGTAGGTTTCTTTTTGAGTTGATGGCAATGTTGTAAAATTTGATCTTACAATTTGATTGCATTGATGGTTGCATACCTCTAAATATTCTAAAACTCATTCATTTGTACACATAAAACCAGTAAATTTTATGGTATGTAAATTATACCTCTGTAAAGCTGTTTCAAAAAAAGAAAAGAGGAAGAGAAAACAGTGCAGCCAAGTCTACACTGCTGTACTCAGGAAGGTGCCCTTGGCATAGACTATAATATGAGCTGCCCTTTCTGAATTCAGTCATGCTCGGCAGGGCAACATTTCTGGTGGCCTTGAGGATGGGCATGGAGATAAGACATGTAGCTGCCTTCCCTTGAGATCAGGTACTCACCATTCAGTGCTGGGCTACCTCAGGAAATTTTCTGAAATACGTTCTTAAGGGCCAGGCCTAAGGTACTGAAGGCCTGTGGGAATCGTGTCCTATATGGATTTATTCAGGGATTTATGTCCCATAGTCCAAAGATGACCAAAAGCCCTTTGATTAAAATGGGAGCAAAACTTGCAGAGATTTTTCTCCGTATAGAAGCCAATTTTCCATCCTCACATATCATAGAATTCACCCATTTAAAGTATATAATTCAATGGTTTTTGTTATTGTAGGTTATTATTTTTTTTAATTGGGTAAATATGTGCCATTTTAACCATTTTTAACTGTATAATTTGGTGGCATAATTACACTCCTAATGTTATACGAACATCACCACTATCTACTTCCAAAACTTTCTCATTGCCCCAAACAAGAGCTATGTACCCATTTAAGCATCTGAAGATGACTGGAGGACATCTTAACATCTGTCCAAAACACAATGGCACTCTTCTGAAGCACCTACATCAGGAGAAATATTTTTATGGAGACAGATGAAAATTAAATGTAGGGGTTAAATTTTAACAAATAGAAAGAATTTTAACAATTTATTCCTTGGGTGTTGTGTAAATAGGGTTTTAATAAGAAATTAATAGATTATGAGTAAAAGTTTATTTTTGGTAAGATGTAGAATTTAATTTAGTAATATTGAAAGTACTTTTTTTATCTCTTGCATTTCCAGTTGCAAATTATTCTTGTATATCACCTAATTAATTTTCATGATAAACATGATGTAGATTCAAGAAATTGTAATAGCACTGTTTTTTTTGTTGTTTTTTTGTTTCTGGGGGTCACATGAAATTATCCACATAGGAGCCCCAAGTATATAGCCTGTAGATAATTAAGCATTAAGAAAATGTTACTCATTACTAATGTTTGTTGTTACTATGCCTATTACTGTTTCTACTACTGCTGCTGATACTACTTATACTACTACATTCTTTGGAACATTAGCAGCAGGTTCAATTTTCACCTTATTTGAGGTGAGAAAACTCTGAACTTTTAGAAAATTAAAGATTTTCTAATGTTCACAGAAAATGAGTAGAAAAAAATTTATATTGATTATTCAGGAAAATTAGTAGTTTTTTCATACTTTTTTAAATAATGAAATGATTTGTAATGAGAAATTTAATAATCTCCCACTACACATTTTTCTTGTCAAATTGCATTTTAAATCATTGGTATATATCTGGTGGGTGTCTTTCAAAAATACATCACTTGTAAATAATGCATATGCACAATATATGCAGTTGAATTACAGTGCCCATAACAGAGGTTTGTTTTATTTTTCATATAATGCATTAAATGTATATTGCCTATTATTAAACACTTTTGTATTTTACAGAACACTCCCTCCATATATACAAATGTAAAAATGTGAAGATTTTATTTTAAGCTTGGAGCCACTGGAATGCTTTAAAGTTGAGAATTATTGACAGTAATTGGCAATCTTATTTGATTTTTCCAACCAAGTTTTTTTTTTTTTTCCTTTTTGTCTTTTTTTCATGTCCGGCAATGGACTGCAACCCTCAGTGTCACGCCCGTACCTGACCGGGACCGGCAACGGGATCGTAACCGTCGGTGCTGCGCCCGCACCTCGCTCAGCCAGTGAGCGGGAACCGGTCTGTATGTGGGATCCGAACCCTCGGCGGGAGCACCACCGCGCTCCCAAGCAGCACACTGTAGCAGTGCGCCACCGAGCCGGCCCTTTCCAACCAAGTTTTCAATTTACACAACAGTTATTTATCATCTCGTTCTGTTCCGTTGCATTCTTTTTCTCAGATTTAGCCAAAACCACGCTATTTTTGATGATAACATTGTAGATTGAACACGTATTTTGTTGAGTATTGTTTCCATTGACCCTTACGGATCACCTCTTTTGAGATTCTACTGGGTACTGGGTTAGCCCTGAAAGAAGTGACAACTCAAAATTGTCATGAGAGCAAATATTAGGTTTGCACTAACTGAAGCAGCATTGCTGCCAATTGAAACATTTGGGCTTTGGCAGCTCCTTGGTTGGCAGAGAACTGAGAAACTCCTAGAACCTAAACATGTGCAATGGAATAGTGGTGATTAATCTTTACAACAGAGGGCCTTCTTACACTGATAAGTTGTTTGTAACTATTACTAAAATTGGAAGTTTCCTTGGCATTAATTAACTTTACTTGATAGCTATGGAAATGCACATAGATATATCCCTCAGTGGTGAACCTATGTCCTATTTTAGGTCCACATATTGCCTAAATTAAAAGTTTACAATAATCCATGGATTAAAAAAATAAAATGTATATGATATCGGAGTTGTCAAGATTAAATGAAGTGATCACCAAATAAGATGAAGCAATCAATATATGTGCCAAGTGAGTAAGCATTGATGTTGCTTTGCCTCCCACAGATTTTTCACCCCTCTTCCCCTGGGTGATGGAGCTGCCAAAGATTACTCAAAGCCCATCTCTTCTGAGCAGTGAGAAGCCCTGAAAAGGGGTTCATCTCCCAGAACCCTCAAGTTAGAGGCATTCCTTCCATTTGGGAATTTAACCACAAATAGGGGTTCTCTTCCTGCATTTATTCTCCAGACCAGGAAGTTACATGAAGAGAGCATAAGTGGGGTTTTTTCTATGTACAGTTTAACAAGTTTAATAATAGAAGCTGGTAACCTTCAGTAAGACAAGCAAGATGACATCCTATAATGCAATTAAGTCGATCCACTAACAAAAGTTTGATTTACAGCAATTTCCCACTATCTTTACATATCAGTCAGTAACCTGTCTGTTTTTGAGCCAGCAAACTTGCTGTGTTACAATTCGTTATCTTACAACAGAGACTATAGCTTGGGGAAAATTTCCTGTCCTTTGCAAGGTCAATATTTGAAACTGCAAGGCTTTGGAAAACCAGGCCCTGTGAAGTACATTTGCTTTATGCATACTCCGCAAATTGAGTAAATGATAATAGTGACCATTCTCACTGTTGTTGTTAATAAAATTCAATAAGTACAACAATGCATTTGAAAAGAAGGACATTTGTGACTATAGAAAGCCCTTGTCAGGTCCCTCAGAAAAAGAAATGCATAAGGTGCTTTTATTTTTTGACAATATCATTTCTATCTCCAATTTTAATAATAAATATCCCTTAGTGTCAGCATAACTTGGGAACCTAAAGAAATATGTGGAGAAAACCATTCATTCCATACCACATTCTTTACAACTGTGTAATCCTTCTCACCAGCTTAACCCCCCTCCCAAAAATCCAGTCCACGGACAACCAGTGGTCACTTTGCTGTTCTTAGAATTTATATAAGGTAATCATACTACATGCAGTTTTTACAAGGAGGTAGGCAACTGGCTTCTTTCACTTAACATAGTTATCTTGAGATACATCTACATTATTGCTTGTACTAATTGATTTCTTACTTTATTCCTAAGCAGTACTCTACTTAATGGATATACCTCAATTTGTTGATTCATTGACCAATTGATGAGTGTTTGGTTTGTTTCAGATTTTGGACTCTTACACATAAAGCTGCTTTGAACATAGGTATAAAAGGCTTTGTATGGGCATAGGCTTTCTTTTCTTTATGTTAAATACGTAGAAGTAGGATCATTGGGTTACATTTATTCGTTAATTTTATAAGAAACATTCAAACTATTTTCACTGATGTTATACATATTCCTACCAATACTTGCAGTGGTAACACTTTTTTAATATTAGACATTCAAATAAGTGTGGTATGATATCTCATTGGTTTTAATTTGTATTTCCCTAATGGCTAATGATTTTAATAATATTTTCATGTGATTATTTGATATCTTGATATCATCTTTGGTAAAGTGGTTATGTAAAATTTTGGCCCATTTTTACCTTGTGTTGTCTGTTTTCTTATTCTGGGTTTTGAGAATTTTCTATAAACTGGATACATGTTCATTACAGATACATATTTTGCTAATATTTACTCTCAGTGTGTGGCCTGTTTTTTCATTCTCTTAACCTTGTTTTTTAACACTGATTTTGTATATGGTGAATGGTATAGTTCAAGTTTCACCCTTTTGTCTTCAAACTCATAAGCAAGAGATAAATCCATTTATTTAGAACTCCATATATATTTAGAGAATAATATTAGCAACAAGTGTCATCTTCTTAATATAATATTAAGGTTATCTTGGAATGACAATATATAAATGTGAGAAAAGTCAACAATTGCATAATATGGGGTCTCTTCATCTTCTAATATGTGTAGAATATGACTTAATTCAACTGTGCTATTTTGCTCCTTGGAGATGTCACTTTATACACAGGTGTCTGAATAGTGTATTTCTAGTAATTTTGCATTTTTCTATATGCATTTCATAAATTGTTATTATCTTAACTGAGCAATCTCAGTGGACAGGTAATCATGACTAATTGAGATAATTTCCAAACTATGGCTGTCAGGGGAGTAATCATTGAGTAAATGTTAGCAATGATCTTTATTATTGTTTTCATTAATAAATTGAGCAATTATAATAATACACTTGAAAAATTAGATTTTTGGCAATAGTAGAAAGACATTTGCAGGATACCACCAAGAAGAAAACATATAAATTGTTTCTATTTTTTGATAATATGAATTTTTTATCTAAATTTTTCATGATAAGTGTACTGCTATCTCAACACAGCTAGGGAACCTAGACACATATATGGCGAATCCATTCATCCCATACCTCTTATTTAACCACTGTTAACTTCCTGTTCCCTTGCAATTAAAAACTATTTTCATTGGTCAAAAAACCCTATATTTCGGCTAATGAAAATGCCAAGTAGTTTTGTGTCTGAAAGTAAAATACATTTGTTCCTGATAACTTTATATTCTTTTTGTTTTGAACATTTTCATATTTATATTATTTTTGCTGTATTATTACTTCTGGAAATCAGAGAAGCTACTCATTTTTGTATTGTTTTTTTGTTGCTGTTTCTTAGCTATCAGCCAGTTCTCTTAATTTTGTAGATTACTTTAAAATGATAACCTCTCTCTGTTTAATGGATTGCAGTATTCAATAAAACGGTACCCTGCACCATCAGAATTGATAAGTCAGCAATGTTCGTATATATTCTGAGAACTGGGCCCTCATATCATGAGTCTGCAGGAGCTGCCAGCCCCTCCTGGTTTGTGCTGTCATTCAACAGAAGCACCAACCTCTGTAGACCTTTCTGGTTGAAAAGTAATTTAATAATGCCATTAACTATGGGTAATAGAAAGTATTACTGGAAGAACTTTTACTTCAAATTAGGTAGCTCCCTGTGCCTTCCCACATACCTCACCCTGTGCATCTCTTCATCTGTATCCTTTGTAAAATCCTTTGTAACAAACTGGTAAATGTATGTAAGTGTATCCCTGAGTTCTGCGAGTTGATCTTGTGAATTAATCAAATGCAAACAGGCGCTCGTAGGAATCCTGATTTATAGTTGGTCAGTCAGAAGCACAGTTAAAACAACCCGCAGCTTATGATTGACATCTGAAAGGCGGGCAATCTTGGAGACTGAGCCCTCAACCCATGAGATCTGATGCTATCTCTAGGTAGATAGTATGGGAATTGAATTGTACGACACACATGTTGTGTCCGCTGAGGAACTGATTGCTTGATGTGTGGGGAATCCCCCACCTCCCACGTTTGGTCACAGAAGTCTTCTGTGTTGATGGTTGCTAAGTAAGAGTATAGGAAAGCACTTTGGTTTGATTATTCCTATATATTCTCATTCATGCAGAAAGACAAGGTAGGAGAGGTTAGGAATTAGGGCTTTCTAGATATTTCTTTGGCATGCATGAATGTGGCCTTTTAGATTTTGAGGAATATGTGGGAACTATTCAAAGCTCCTGTGGATATCTCATTTAAGGTATTTGTTTAGTGTATTGTTAGCCTTAAGTTTTACTCATTCCTTCAGACAGTTTAATAATAATAATAATAATAATAATAATAATAATAATAATAAGATAACAAGTAATAATAATAATAAAATGCTCCCTAGGGAGCATGTTGGCAAATGGTGAGCTTCAGTGAGGTCAAATAGAGGAAAACATTCCCAGTGGAGTCTTCCGTGAAACAACCAGACTGGTCCAATTATGACTCTTCTTTGCAAATGAAGCTTTGAAAGAACTCCTGCTTCATGCTGCTTCCTCAGGTACCTGGAATGCACATTGTTGTTATTCAAGGCTCTTGCTGAGCCAGGGAGCAGGAGATTGGACTAGTTGATTCCTGTGAGCCTTGGCATTGACACGCACAAAGGAAAACCTAGTAATTAAATATATTCTGGTGGCTGCTCAGTAGCTGGTAACGGAGGGATGATGATCAAGGTATCATGACTCCCTAGTGTGGTTCTGGTGACGTTACAAACATCAGCCACCCTGTGTGCAGTACCCCCTCCAAACTCTGCCATTTACATGGACTGAAATATGATTTGTGCTAGTTGGGCCAATGGAATTGACAACTTCAGACATCACTGGTAGTTCCTGCTGTGTGAGAGTGGCTGCAGGAACAAATGGCATTTTTTGAGTCCCAGAACCACCACTCAGCTCAAGGGACCCTCCTACAAACATACTTTTTGGTTGAATGCATACAGTTAGTTTCCAACGAAAACCTTCATTTGTAGGTTTTCAGGACTTTGTATCACTTCGATAATAGTAGTCCTGAACAAAAAGCCCAAAATTCTCAGTGTGGTCATTGTACCCTATCTGTATTCTCTGTGTTTATCACTTCTGCAGAAGCCAATTCCCCTATTTCTGAATTTACTTTTAATCCTCTGATATCAAAAAATCATCAGTTAAAAGGAAAAAATAATAATAATAAAAAAAAGGGGCCGGCCCGGTGGCGCACTGCTACAGTGCGCCGCTTGGGAGCGTGGTGGCGCTCCAGCTGAGGGTTCGGATCCCACATACAGACCAGTTCCCGCTCACTGGCTGAGCGAGGTGTGGGAGCAACACCGAGGGTTGCGATCCCGTTGCCGGTCCCGGTCCGGTACGGGCGCGACACTGAGGGTTGTGATCCGTTGCCGGACACGAAAAAAGACAAAAATGAAAAAAAAAAAATAATAATAATAAAAAATCATCAGTTGTTAAACATGAATAAGCTATTGATAATCTTTCTGTGTGTTTTGCAATTTTCAATTCCTGTTTTCTTCTACATTGTTGTACAGTCATATGTGGACAACAGAAAGACAAGGAAGAACCCAGTGCAGTCTTCTGAAGAAAGGGTTAGTGATTACCTAGGTCTTCAAGGTAAATGGTGAGTACAGGCACGTGTGATGAAGGCTGCCTTGGGTGGGAAGGTGGGCAGTCTGACCAGATTCAGTCACACCGTGTGCAGTGCCCTGTTCAGGCAAGTACATAGTGCTTATTACATAGACTACAAAAGTGATCTGCCTTTTTGAATAGAGTAATGCTCAACAATGACATTTGTGGGGACATTGGGGATGGGGGCAAAGCAATAGGAAGAGAGGCGCCCTCTCTTGAATCCAGATACCCACATGCTAGTCCTGGGCCCCTTTGGGAAATTTTCTGGAAGTCCTCCTTAAAAGCTGGACATAGTATTTCTTTTTCTCTGCCTGACCCGTTTCACTTAATATTATTCTTTCAAGGTCCATCCATGTTGTTGCAAATGGCAGTATTTCATTCGTTTTTATAGCTGAGTAGTATTCCATTGTGTAGATATACCACATTTTCCGTATCCACTCATCCGATGATGGACATTTGGGCTGATTCCAGCTCTTGGCTATTGTGAAGAGTGCTGCAATGAACATTGGGAAACAAGTATACCTTCGACTTGATGATTTCCATTCCTTTGGATATATTCCCAGCAGTGGGATAGCTGGATCATATGGTAAATCTATCTTCAGCTGTTTGAGGAACCTCCAAACCATTTTCCATAGGGGTTGCACCATTATGCATTCCCACCAACAATGTAAGAGAGTTCCTTTTTCTCCGCAACCACGCCAGCATTTATCTTTCAGCATCTTTTGGATTTTGGCCATCCTAACTGGGGTGAGATGGTATCTCAGTGTGGTTTTGATTTGCATTTCCCGGATGCTGAGTGATGTTGAGCATTTTTTCATATGACTGTTGGCCATTTGCATATCTTCTTTAGAGAAATGCTTACTTAGCTCTTTTGCCCATTTTTTAATTGGGTTGCTTGTTTTTTTCTTGTAAAGTTGTTTGAGTTCTTTATATATTCTGGATATTAGTCCTTTGTCAGACATGTATTTTGCAAATATTTTCTCCCACTCTGTTGGCTGTCTTTTAGCTCTGTTAATTGTTTCTTTTGCTGTGCAGAAACTTTTCAGTTTGATATAGTCCCATTTGTTTATTTTTCCTTTGGTTGCCCATGCTTTTGGGGTCATATTCATGAAGTCTGTGCCCAGCCCTATTTGCTGAAGGGTTTCTCCTATATTTTCTTTAATAAGTTTTATTGTTTCAGGGTGTATATTTAAATCCTTAATCCATTTTGAGTTGATTTTAGTAAATGGTGAGAGATGTGGGTCTAGTTTCAATCTCCTGCAAATGGATAACCAGTTATCCCAGCACCCTTTGCTGAAGAGGGAGTCCCGACCCCAGTGAATAGACTTAATGCCTTTGTCGAAGATCGGAGGGAGGTTTCGGTGATGGGACATAATAATCAACTACATTGTATATTGACAAAATAAAACTAATAAATAAAAAAAAAAGCTGGACATAGTGACTGGTCCTTTATGTGTTTATTTTATTGCATTTTGAATTTCCTAAGTATTTTGTTTTATTTTTGGTGTTGTTCATGGTTTTCTTCTTTCTCTTCTACTTGTTTTGTATGACTGCTCCTGTTTATATATCTTATTTTATGTTTTTTTTTTTTTTTTAAATCATGATAATTTGCTTAATTTGGGTTTTGTTTGTGTAACGTAGTGGGGTTCTTTGAGTTTTGTGTGGTCTTTTATATATCTATTAGTATGAATAATTTCTTGACTGTGATGTTAACTGTGTTCCTTTTTGTTCGTGTATTTAATATGCTGTCATTTTTTTCTCTTCATGTTCTAATTCATGTGTATATGTATTTCTTCTTAGTTTTTCTTTTATTTTTGAGATGAATGATATTTGATTAATACATTAATTAACTGTTTTAATTGATTAATCATATGCAGTCATGCCTTTCTTAACGACTGGAACACATTCTGAGAAATGTGCCATTAGGTGATTTCTTTGTTGTACGAACATCATAACACCATAGAGTGTACTTACACAAATCTAAATGGTATAGCCTATAACACACCTAAGCTATATAGTTTAGACTATTGCACCTATGCTATAAACCTGCATATCATGTTACTGTAAATAGTGTAAGAAAATAGTATAACACAATGGTAAGTATTTGTGCAATAGGAATTTTTCAGCTCCATTATAACCTTATGGGTCCACCGCCACATATGCCTTTGGTCATTGACTGAAACATTGTTATGTGGTGCATGACTGTAATTAGTTTTCTTGTCTGACTTTTTTGACCTTTCTTTGGTGTATTGTTTATTATTTTAATAATAGTAGCATATAGGTTTTGATTTGTTCTGTTACTTCTTTTTTTCTGTTTGAGCTTCAGTCTTTGAGTCATATATTTGTATGCATGTGTACCTGTTGGTTTATGATTATGCTTTACCTGGTGCTATGTTTTGAATGTTTGTGTCCCTCCAAAATTCACGTTTGAACCTAATGCCCAATGTGAAGTATTTAGAGGTGATGCCTTTTGGCAAGTGATTAAATCTTGAGTGCTCTGCACTCATGAGTGGTATTAGTGCTCTTCTAAAAGAGGCTGTAGGGAGTGCTCTAGTCCCTTTTCCTTTTTTGCCCTTCTGCCATGTGAGGCCAGAAAGTTCATCCTTTCTGCCATGCAAGGATGCAGCAAGAAGGCACAATCTTGTAGTGCCATGTTGGAAGCAAAAAGCAAGTCCTCACCAGACACTGAATCTTCTGGCGCCTTGATCTTGGACTTTCCAGCCTCCAGAACTGTAAAAAACAAATTTCTATTATTTATGAATTACTCGGTCTGGCATTATGTTACAGCAGCAGGAATGTACTAAGACACTTGCTGAACGTATTTTTTTGTATCATTTTATTTAGGTACATGATTAATTTTTGAGATGATTTTAAGTGCTTGATTTTTTTTTCTATGTTTTATTATTTTTATATTGAAGTCAGTTGATTTTGGTAATCCACTAAATATGAGCCCAGTGATTTTTTAACTTGCCTATGAACTCTCTGACTCTGTGCAATGGTATTTTTTAATATAAAAAATTGCTTGAGGAATGGTATGAGGACTAAGATCATGTTTTCACCTCCACAGAGTTTTGTTTGTTTCTGCATCTGGAAAAATGTAGAGAGACCTTAATTTTCTATTTGGAAATATCACTTTGTCCACTGATACAATTTCATCTTCCTGTGCCATTTTCATACTATATTAATTACTGTAGATGTAGAATAGTTTTTGACATTTGATTGGACAATTTATCCTATAATATCACATTTTTCTTTCTTTTCAAATTTTCTTGGCCAGAAGTAAAACTGGGAATAAATATGTCAAGTTATATAATATATTCTCTTGGGGTTTTGTTTTTGTCAGCCATGAATTTATATTATAATTTTTGGGTAGTTGTTATATTTATAATATTGTGTCTTTTATCTAGAAACAGGTACTTCAAAAATTTCATGGAAAGATTTATATTATCTTTCAATTCTAATTTTCCATGTATTTTTGGAGGTACCCTCGTACATCTCTATATATTCATGTTTTTTATGTCCATTAGTAACATTTTATAGTTTTCTTTGTAAGTTGAGCACATTTTTTAAAAATTATTTTTAATGTTTCTGTTGCTATTCTTGAGTCCCAATATTATTACTTATATCCGTAAAATAATTAAGTTATTTCCTGGTGAATAGTGTTCCTGAGGAGAAAGGTGTAGCTTGTCTGATATCTATTCCATAGCACATGTTTCTTTTTAGTTAATCTCCATTTTTTCCTTTCAAAATGTCACCCTTTTCACCTGTGTGTAGTACTTTTTGATGTCCAGATTGTTCCTTCTTTCTTACTATTTCATGAATGTAATGTTTATTTATTTATTTATTTTTTTGTCTTTTTTCGTGACCGGCAACAGATCGCAACCCTCGGTGTTGCCCCCACTCCTCGCTCAGCCAGTGACCGGCCGGTCTGTATGTGGGATCCGAACCCTCAGCTGGAGCGCTGCCGCGCTTCCCAAGCAGCGCACTGTAGCAGTGCGCCACCGGGCCGGCCCCTGTAATGTTTATTTTAATTCTGATAATACCCATTAGAAATGTTCTCATTCCTTACAGAAGCATTTATTTTAGAAGGAAATCTTTCTTACTCTTTTGAAATGAAGTATCTTTTTACATCTTGACTTTTCTCTGCCTGCCTTTTAATTCATAAGGAGGTTTATCATGACCAGTACTGTCTTCTAGTCAAACAGATTAAGAT
Source organism: Galeopterus variegatus (assembly GCF_000696425.1). NCBI lineage: Eukaryota > Metazoa > Chordata > Mammalia > Dermoptera > Cynocephalidae > Galeopterus > Galeopterus variegatus. Next base: position 384,132 of record NW_007727265.1, read on the forward strand.
GGTTTGTGGTGGAGACCAGAGTTGTTTTCCACAGGTTTTCTCCTATCAGTGTAGAGAAGAAACCAAATGTTTCTGGTCACCCTGAATTAGGGAGTTAGGTAAGCATGGGAGTCAGATTTGGTCCCAGCAGGGAAGTTTGTCCTTGTTTCTTTTTAGATTTTGTGTTGAAGTAGCTGGTATTGGTTTCCTAGGGCTGCTGTAAGAATATACCACAAACTAGGTTGCTTAAAATGAGTTCATTCTCTTATGGTTCTGGAGACTAGAAGTCCCAGGTCAAGATGTCAGCAGGACCATGTTCTCTGCAGACTTTAGAGGAAGGATCCTTCCCTGCCTTTTTCTACCTCTGGTAGTTGCCAGCAATCCTTGCCAGTCCTGGACTTATGAGGTATCATTCCAATCTCTGACTCTGTCTTCATGTGCCATGCTTCCCTCTGTATGTCTGTGTTCAAATTTTCCTCTTCTTATAAGGACAACAGTCCAAATCCACCTAAGCTACCCTAATATAACATGACCTCATTTTAACATTTGTACAACTGTAAAGACCGTATTTCCAAATAAGGTCATATTTATAAGGGGGTTAGGACTTGAATGTATCTTCTTGGGCAACACGATTCAACCCACAAGCGTGTTCATACCAGAATGAAATCCTGTAGTACCTGCCTGTATGACTGACATAATCACCCACAGGGCAATATACACTTTGTTCCAAAAAGACTTTAAAACAGTTTAAAATTGCATCTTCTGTGCTCCACATGTTCATCTCTTCCTCCCAATAACCCCTGGAAACTGCTGATTTTTTTTTTCTGTTTCCATAGTTTTGCCTTTTTTGGAATGTCATAGTTGGAATCATACAGTATGTAGCCTTTTCAGATTGGCTTTTTCATTTAGTAATACTCATTTAAGGTTCCTACATATCTTTTCATGGCTTGATAGCTCATTGATTTTTACTCACTGAATAATATTCCATTGTCTGCATGCACCATTGTTTATTTATCTGTTCACCTACTAAAGACATCTTGGTTGCTTCCAAGTTTTGACAATTATGAATAAAGGTGCTATAAACATTCATGTACATGTTTTTGTGTGGACATAGGTTTGCAACTCCTTTGAATGAATACCAAGGAGTGTGATTGCTCGATATTATGGTAAGAATGTGTTTAGCTTTGAAAGAAACTACCAAACTGTCTTCCAAAGTGGCTATACCATTTTGTATTCCCACCAGCAATTAATGAGAGTTTCTGTTGCTCCATATTCTCATTAGCATTTGGTATGGTCCATGTTTTGGATTTTGGCCATTTTAATTGATATGTAATGGTATCTCATTGTTGTTTTAATTTGCATTCCCCCATGATATATGATGTGGAGTATTTCATATTTTCTAATGCTATTCTAAATTGCATCATTTTTACTTTACTCTCCCATTGCTTATTTCTAGTATATGCAAATATAATTGAGTTTTGTGTGTTGATCTTCTACAACCTTTCTAAACTTAATTTTAGAAACATTTAGAAGCACTTTTTAGATATGTTTAGATTTCCATAAGGTTTTCAGATTTTTTAGATTATTTAGATTGGCAGAATTTTTGACATGTTCTGTCATGTAGTCTCTAAAAAAAAGAAAAGAAAAAGACAGTTACACTTTTCCCTTTGCAATCGAGATGCTTTTTGTCCCCTTGTCGTACTGGGTAGATCCTCTAGTACAATGTTAAATGTAACCAGGATGCATAGGTTCATCTTAGTTGTAGCATCCTGTGTTGGTAAAACATCTTCTTCTGATTCTAATTGCTAAACCTAAGTCTGGGTACTAAACCTACTGGGATGAACACAAACCACAGATTTGATGCAAGACAGGAGACCCAGTAGAGTAAGTCTACTTGTGGAAGTCTTGACAGACTGAAGGCTCTGATATCAGACTTAAAACAGAAAAGTAAGGAGATCTACATGGGCATGGGAAAAGGAGGTAGGATGGGAAGGTTGCCTGGTATTAGCCAAGAAGTGAATGGTCTATGAGACACATAAGGGAAATTTTGTTTAAAGGAAGTGGGATAATTTCCATCTCCACCATGACTTAAATATGGCCACATTAACCCCTATCTCTACCTAAACATCTTGTCCTCCCCAGCATCAGTTCTTCCCCCACCTAGGTGTCAAGAGTGGTTCTTTGCAATGTCTAAGCCACCTCACGGCTACCATTGGCTGGAGGGGAATTACCTGCTGACCTAACAACCAACCCTAAAGGTGTTGCTCTTCATTGTCCTGGGAGGGACATATATATATATATATATATATATATATATATAATGTAAGGATAGACACTCTGAGCTACACCACTACTTGTCATCAACATGGAAGTGGCAACTGGCAAACCAGAGAAACCAGAGAAGCCAAACACAGCTATGGATTAACCCATACCAGACATGTAGTAACCAACTCCAGATACCAAAGGAGAGGAAGTAAATACCCCCTGTGAACTCAAGTCCAGAGGTAGTGGCAAGGTCAGGTTTTTCTACCCACGTGATTCCTTTTCTTCCATATCTATCCCCCGCTCCCAATTCTTCTACCCTATCTTGATGTGACACACATCCCCTACTCAGCCCACACCATGCTCATGAAACCCCCCTTCCCGTCCATCCCACGTCATCTAAACCCATGCCTTTCTGACAGCACCCGGTTTCCCTACATGTGCAGAAGATAATCATGAGGGTAAAAGTAGCCAGCAGTATTTACGGGAGTTTGAGAGAATAATCTCTGACAACTACCATCACTTTAAACATTCCTAAGGCAGCAAAAGGTCAACAACTATTAGAACATTACCAGAGGATGAATGAGAAACTGAGTCAGAATGAGCCAGACCAAGCCTCAGAGGCCTAAAGAACCCCACCACTTCATGTGACCTGTACAGCCAGTAACCACAGAGTGAACGCCAGATCAGAAAGATCTTCTGCTTCTACAGAGGTCTGGCTGCTGAGAAATTGCCAACACTGCAGAGACCAAATCTTCCACAAACAATGATGACTAAAACAAAGTCAGTGAGTTGTGAAAAGCCCCTGTGTTGTGGGCTTAATTGTGTCATCCACATGGGTATGTGACTGTGCAAGTTCTCTGATAGTGAGGAGGGAGAAAGGAAAGGAATGGGTATGAGAAGAGAGGCAGTGGGATTCTCAGGTTTGGGGGCCACACTGGCAGGTCCACAGCCAGACACTGGGGATAAGGACTGGGTCAGGACTGAGCATGGAAGACAATTGCCTTCTATAACTCTTTATCCAAAGACAAGAAGGAAAACAGCACGGGATTGCTTCTGCATGAGTGTGTGTGGTAGTGGTGGTAGTGGAGGAAGTGGTGGGTATGTCAGGGTCTAGATCACCAAAAGCCAAATGGGGTTCAATCCAGCTGTTCACAATTATGTGGCCTCCTGCTCCATCCCTTCCCCTCCACAACCACAAGAGGTCTTCCTTTAGTCTGTGGCAAATCTAATTTTTTCCACCACCTCGGGGATTTTAATTCAAAATGTTCCTATCTACTGTATATTGTCTTGTCTCAGGCTTCCTATTCCTTCTCATCAGCATTTAAATATGCTCAGTCTCTCCCAGTAAAGAATAAACTGCAAAACAAAATATTCTGCCCCCATCCTACGTCTCCCTCTAGCCACCAACTTATTTCTCTACTCTGCATAGCAATGCTTGCAGATTCTAGTTGTAGACCTCTAGAATCTAGAAAGAGCAATTTACACAATGTTGTCTTCACATGCTCAATGAACATTCCTTTCTCAGCTAACTGTAGTCTGCATTTTGCCTCTCCCCTCCCACTGACATTGTACTATCAAAGTCATCTGTGCTTCATGATGGCAGTGATTGACGTTAGGAAGATATGAAAGAAGGTCTTGTCTCTTCCACTGGGTCCAGCATAATACCTGACACAGAACAGGAGCTCAGTAAATGCTTTAGGAAGGAAGGAAAGAAGATGCACTGTTGAGGAAATAAATTTTGAAACAAAATCTCCTCCCAACCCAAAAAACCTTTCTATGCAGGTAGAGAGAAAGAAAAGTTTTATTACTGAATAAGCATTAAAATGGCATGTGATGCACATCACAAGCAACCTGCTAAGAGATGACAAAGACAGAATCTCAACTTTTACGTAGCCACGCAGATACAACACACTACATGAGTGTTCTCAAGATAAACAGTAACTAGTCCCTATGTTAGTTGACAGTAATATTTGTCACACACAGTTCATCCTAAATTCACCCAGATGGTGACCATCTGGGTTAGATAATTGGCTATATCCAAAAGAAAAATAAACTTCTCATATCTTTATGTCAGGAGTAAGTTTTGTACTTTGAGCAAAGCTCCAGCTGAAGTTACCTTCCTACCCGCTCACAAAAACTGTGATCAGGTTGCTATATTCCTTCATGATTACACATACATTTTGGAGAAAGAACTTACAAGTTTTTAAAAAAGTAAATGCACTAAGAAGAGGGAGGGAGTAGTCTCTTCCCTTATTTTCAACAGGGAGAATTTTTTCTTCCTTTTTTTATGATTTATATTTACTCTTATAGCACAAAGAATCAGGCTAACTATAATAAAAGGGTTAACTTGCAATATTTCTGTCTTGAGTCCAAGCTGGAAAAAATTCATGTGAAATTCAGTAAGAAAAACCTTTTCTAGAAAAGAATGGGGAGCAACAAATAGTGTCAGCTGGTTTTTAATTTTATTTTCATTAAAAATTCATGAGTAAATTGCTAATTCATTTCAGAAACAAAAGTATAGAGAGTGGCTTGTTTTCAAGCTTAATGCATTAACAGATCAACCCAGTAAAGTTTGTGAACCACAGCTTAAGAAACACTCCTTGAGAGATCTACTATTTATGTAGAGGACACACCCGCCCCCTTTCCCCTGTTCCTCCTCACTGTCCTCTGTATCTTACCCTATGCCATATTTCTTTGCTTCTTTTCCTTCATTGATACTCATGGATATTCATTCATTAGTGGAGTGGACGCCTGGGCCCAGATACGCTGTGCAGGCACCATACCTGGCTACTTCAGAGAAGTGTTTTGCTCTGGATTATTATTACCTTTCAGGATGACTGGCTAATTCTGGGGTGCAAAGGCTGGGCTACCTTCCTTCAACTTGGGTCAACAGTGAAGAGCCATCTGAGCTCTGCAGCCTCCAGAGAATCAGCAGAATCCTTATTTGAAGCCTTATTGCAGTTCAGCATCTCCTACTGCTCAACCTGCCTTCCTCACCCCCTCATAGGCCTGTCTTTTATCAAAGGCATAATGCACCTAACAATTAAAGTGATTCTTTTATTCAGGTTGTTGCTTTAGGGAAACTGCATTAATGAGGAACTTCTCAAAGCAAAGGAAGGGGGGCTGGTGTTTTATGGAGGTAGGAGACAAGGCAGTCAAGGGCACCATCCAGGGGTCTTAGGGGGTTCAAGTGGAAGGATAGAAATGGGTCTTGTCTGGAAATAAGTAAACATACGAGGGTGGGATGGCCTTTTGTGATTAGCCATTTCCAGAACAAAAAGGGGTGATGGTGGTGATGGTGGTGATGGTGATGATGATAGTGATGATGGTCTTGGTGATGGTGGTGGTGGTGGTGATGGTGGTGATGATGATGGTGATGGTGGTGGTGGTGGTAGAATTCCTAACTGTCACTACCTACTGAAACCCAGGGCTCAGGTAAAGTTCAACACTGTCACTCTCAAGAGCTTTGCCCAGTCTGTCTCACACAAGCAACTCCCCACCCCAGAGTCTGTTTCCAGGAAAACCATTCCAAGACAATTTGCCATTTGACCCTATGGACTGGATTTGATCTTCTCTATTTAGAAGCCCAGGCACCAGAAATCTATAGGACTGTATTTTTATGAGATAATCTGCGAGATTCTGGGTAAGAGATGAGATTCCAGCCCAAAACCTTCAAAATTCTTCAGGTGTAATGAGACTCTGGCTGCCAGCTCAGTTGTTTCAGGGCCAAGTTGAGACCCTGAATTGGTGTCCTTTCTCCCAGCAATGCCCTAACACCCAGACGGTGGAAACTTGGGACACCAAGGGATGAGGGTCAATGATTGTGACTAATATTTTTTCAATATTTTTCCACCTAAGGGTCAATTTTACATAATACATATTTATGTTCTGATTCTGTTACATTACATTATTTACTACAATTTTAGCCTAAACCACACTGTTTTAGTGATGGTATTGCAGACTGAACAGATATTTTGTTGAGTGCGATCATCATTGCTCTAATAAATTCCCTCCTTTGAGCTTCCTCTGGGTACTGGATTAGCCCTGCAGTGTGGGTCTTAACTCAAAATTGTCAAAATAGCAGAAAATTGTTTTGCAGTAACTAGAACAACAACCTTGCCTTGTTGATATAGTTAGTCCTTGGCAGTCACTTGGACCCCAGAAAACTAAGAGCCTCCTAGAACTAAATATGGACATTCTAATCACAATAGCAAACATTACTTCTAACAAAAATGCACACTACTTGTGTGTTTCAAAGTAGATCTAACTTGGAAATCATTATGGCAATAATTAATTCACCCTGATACCTGTGTAGATAAACACTGTAATAATTATTCAGTGATGTGCCTATTGCATATTTTAGGTTACAGAAATATTTTAAACAGATTGCCTTCCTCAAGCCTCATAGCAATCCTATGATATAGAATTAATAATAATTTCTGTATTATTGGCATAGTCAAGATTAAATGAGATGACTTCTAAATATATATTGAGCATATAATGAATGATAGATAAGTAAACACTGAGTAAATATAATGAAAGTTATTCTTAATGTTTTCATTAATAAAACTGAGCAAATGTAATTACCCATTTCAAAAGAATATTGGTGACAGTGGAAAGACCTAGGAATTGTCTTCATTTTTAAGAGATAAATGTATTGTTATCTCACTATAACCATAATTAGGGAAACTTGATAAATTTATGGAAAAGTAATTTGTTCCATACCTCTGTCTTAGCCACATTTAACCCCTTGGTTCCTTACAATAAAAAATAAAATAAAAAAATATTTCATTAGACAAATAACCTAGATCCTGATAAAAAAAACGTTCAACAATTTTGTGTGTCTGTGTATGTGATAAGATTCTTCCTAACAATTTTTTAGCTTTTTATTTTTAAATTATTATAGAGTCATAGAAAGTACCAAAGATAGTACATAAATGTGTCAGGAATAAGCATCCAGTTTCCCTCAATGGTTACATCTTATAGAGTTACAGCAAAATATCAAAACCAGGAATTTTATATCGGGACATTGTGTGTGTGTTGTTCTTTGTCATTTTATCACATGTATTGATTTATGTACCTGCCACCACAATGAAGATAATCATTCCATAACCGGAAAGGTCTCCCTCATGCTACTGCTTTTTAGTCACAATCAGCCCATCTCCCCCACCTTACCTAATCCCTGGCAACTACTAATGTGATTTCCTTTTCTGTAGTTTTATCATTTCAAGAATGGTATATACATGAAATCACGGAGTATGTGACCTTTGAAACTGGCTTTTTTCACCCAGCATAATGCTCTTGCGAAAAGTCTAAAGTTGCTGTGAAATTAAATTCTATAGTATGGATGGACCACAGTGTGTGTTGAGCTCCTTACCTACTGGGGTCATTTTGGTTGTTTCCAGGTTTGGGCTATTACAGTTAGAACTGCTATGAACAATCGTGTACAGGATTTCATGTAAACATACCATTCCATTTCTCTGGGATAAGTACAGAAAGGTGTCAGGTATACTATTGTCCAGGCTGGCTGTATCATTTTATATTCCCACCAGCAATGTATAAAATTTCTCTGCATCCTTGTCGGTATTTAGTGTTGTCACTATTTTTTATTTTAGCTCTTCTAACAGGTATATTGTGATATCTAATTGTGGCCTTACTGTACATTTCCCTAATGGTTGGTGATATTGAACATCTTTTCATGAGCTTATTTGCAACCCATATGACCTTTTCAATAAAATGCCGCATGTCTTTTTCTCATTTTCTATTTGGATTGTTTTTCTCCTTATTGATGAGTTTTAAGAATTCTTTTTATATTCTAGAATGAGTTCTTTGTCATGTATGTGGTTTTCAAATATCTCCTCTAAATCTGTACTTTGCTGTTTTATCCTGTTAACAAGGTCTTCCACACAACAAAAGTTTTTGTTTTGGCCAAGTCCAATTTGTCATTGTTTTTTTCTCTAATGGATCATGGTTTTGCTGTCATCAAGCCCTATATCCTGAAGGTTTTCTATGTTATTTTTTTAAAAAGATTTATAGTTTAATGATTTGCATTTTAATCTGTGGTTCATTTTACATTATTTTTGGTGACTTAATATACTTTTTTATTTTTGAATAATTTTAGATTTACAGAAAATTTGCGAATACAGTTCAGTTTCATCAAGCTTCTAGTGAACGTTTTTCATTGCCATGGTACATTTGTCAAAACTAAGAATTTACCATTGGTACATTACTATTAACTCAACCCCAGTTTACTTGTATTTCACCAGCTTTTCTACTAATGCATTTTCCCCCAAGACCCAATACAAGATATCACTTTGTATTTAGTGATAAAGAGGTTTTTTTCATAATTATAACATAAATTATATGAAATGAATTGTCTGCACCAATTGAGAAAATTGCATGATTCATAACATTTATTTTAAATCACTTATGGATTTTCTAATATTATTACATATTTACATAATTTGAATATACATAATATACATAATTTGACAAACAATGTTTGCCATTGAATACTGTCAGATGCAATTTGCTATTATTTGGGTTGTATTTTGAATTTGCATTAAAAAATAAAGTAACCATGTGATCTCCCTTTTCTTATTGCCTTTGTCTTGTTCTAGTATCCTTACATGTGAAAGCATCTGAAAAATAGTTCTAAATTTCCTATGCTCTACAAGGATTTTTATAAAATCAAGATAACCTAAACCCTGTTATAAAACGACCTGGACTGATGTTTACTTTGGGGAATAACTTTAGCAATTATTTCATTTTCTTTAATAGATATAAAGCAATCAAAGCTTTTAATTTCTTCTTCAGTAAGTTCTGTTTTCACAGTTCTTAGCATGTCATTTTTTACTGGTACTCTATTTCTAATTCCAATTTTAATTTTATTTATGTTCCTTTAATATTCATAACATTGTTTATTTGTGGCTTCTCCTTATTTCAATAAGTCTTGCAAGACATTTGCCTATTAGTTTTTTTCAAATAATCAACAATTTGAGTTTTGTGTCTTTTTTTTTGTATTATGTAGATGTATGCTGTTATTTTATCTCTCCTACTTTATTTGGGCATTTTTTTAATCCTTTATTTCTTCAAAATGAGCACATCTAATTAATTACTGGCTTTTTTTCCTTTTAATAGAAATATTTAAACTGTAAAGTTTTCTCGAACCACTATGAAAAGTGCTAGCATTTAGTATATTCATTATATTTTAGTTCTAATTATTTTTAGAATATGTACTATGATTTCTTCTTTAACTCCTGAGTTATTTATGTTTTTCTTATTTTCAAAATTGTGAATTTTATAACTGTACAATTTCATTGTATTTTTATCAGAAATAAGGTTCAACATGATGTTTATCTTTTGAAATTTGTTGATCTATGTTTATGGTCTAGGCTATAATAAATTTTGTAAGTGTTTTCTGTTTAATTTTTATGATGTGTGCATTCTAATTATTGGACTCAGAAATCCATATATGACCCAGAAGTCAAATTAATTATTAAATTTATATATTATTTATAATTCAGAGTTCCTTTATCTTTGCTGATTTTTTAAATGTTTGCTGACATTTAATATTCAAGATAAATGTATAGCTATATCCTATTAGGAAATTTTTCATTTCTCTATTTCTTGTTATTTGATTTAAATATTTTGGTGGTATTTTATTTGTTACATGCATATCTAAAATTGTTATATTTCTTTTGGTGAATTGTAGTTAATATTATATCATGACCCTCTCTATTCTTATTATTTTTTGAATTAGATAGTATTTTATTTCTTGTTAATAACAACATGATGTTTTGATATACATATCCATAGTGAATTATTTCTTATCTATGTGATTGCTCTATGCTTCTACAAAAAAAACCCATATCTCCAGCATTCACACACTGTTCCCATTATTGCATACAGGCATTTACTCATTTCAACTCAGGCACTTGTCTTCCAATTCAAGAACTGTGCACTGTCAGCTTCCTCTGAGATGTGTGGCATAACCTCTCTACTTACTTTAGATTATACTACTGTCCTATCTCTGCTGCATTTGGTCACCCTTACACCTTTTCATTATCTGGGATTTTAGCTGCTCCTAGCATCATTTAAGAAGTGTGTATGTCTGTTGCCTTATGCTCCTTGTGAATCCCAAGAGAAGAAGGAAGATAAGTGACCTAAAGCTAATGTGCTCATTCCAGAAATCCTCTATTATAGTATTTCATTTCAAGTCTCAAAATGATGAAAGCAAATTTATAATCCTCTTAACTCTGAGCAAGACACAAGGGGAAAATACAGTTTGCCTATTTCATCTCTTACTCTCAGACAAATTGTTTTTCTGCACAAAAGTCCCTATGCAACACTACTTTCTTTGTTTGCACACTAGTGATGGACTTTTATTTGCTCCTTCATCTTAGTGTAGTCCCTGAGACATTTTAATTATTTTAAAATGTTATTTCCTGAGGAACCCAAATTTATTTTATGCAGATCATATCATCCTTCCAGAACTCACAATCTTTTATCTTCTAGCTAAGTTTTATGGCGTTTCTATTTTCTCCAATAACAATACCTCATAGGTAGGAAGATGGCCAATTACAGACTCTGCGCCTCTTCTCTCCCACAAAGACAGACAAAACAGTGAATACACAACTACACTTGGATGAAAATAAATAATGGAGAGCACTGGAGCATATCAAAGGAGTAACAGAAACACTAGTTAGCACAGAAACTCGGATTAGCCACATAGAGAACATAAAGAAATACTCACCTTCCACCACCCTATCCCCTAGCCATGAGCAACAGGGAACCAGAGGAACTCCTGCCTGTAGGGAAAAGGTAAGTGAGGGTTGCACCACAGACACCTACAATCCAAGCTGTGAGGAACCATGAGACCCTTGCAGGCTGTGAACCCAGTCGGGGAGCTGGAAGCCCATGTGACTGTGTTTATCCAGGCAGGGAATTCTTGCTGACATCCCTGGTACTGGGCTGCCACAGCATGTTTCCATTTTGGGACTGGAGCCAACACCTGACTGCATTTTTCCCTGGGGCCCAACAGCATCTCCACAGCCCTAAGGCTTCATCATCACATGGGGACTACAGCACCTGAGCCAAAGCAGTGCCCTGTACTCCCAAGAACAGGTGGTACAGCACAGTGTGGAGGCCCCCCCCAGGACATGGAAAGCCAATGCTTGCACTTTCAGGAACCAGACCATCAACCAGTCGGGGCCATCTGCCACTGCCGATTGCCTTGCTCTCTTCAGTGGAGCAACCATGTACCTCTTCCAGAGGCACAGAGTCCCTTTGGGGATCAAGTAAACCCACCCAGAGCCGCACGCTCCGGCTGGGAAACTGTGGAGTGCCCACATGCTTTTCTCAAGGGCACAGAGCCCCATCTGTGGCTCTAGTGAACCTCCCAGTGGCCACCCAACCCAGCTGGGGGAGCCACAGAGTGACCCAGCATTTCTTGGGGCACAGAGGCCTGCCCAGAAGCCCAAAAAACTTGCACAGGATAGCCTACTTTAGCTGAGGAGCTGCAGAGCAACCAGGTGTCTCCCTTAGTGGTGCAAGGGCACATCCAGGAAGCCCACCCAGAGTGCCCCACTTCAGCTCAGGAGCTGCAGAGTTACCCAAAACCTCACAATGGACTAAAACTAGAAATCAATAAAAAGCAAAACTTTAGAAATTGGACAAATGCATGAAAATTGAACAAAATGCTCCTGAAAGACCAGTGAGTCAAAGAAGAAATTAAGGAGGAAACCAAAATATTCCTTGAAACAAATGAAAATAGAAGCACAACACACCAAAACCTATGGGATACTGCAAGAGGCAATACTAAAATGGAAGTTTATTGCAATAAGTACTTACATCAAAAAAGTAGAGATTTCAAATAAATAACCTAACATTGTGCCTCAAGGAACTAAAAAACCAAGAACAACAAAATTAGTAGACCAAGAGAAATAATAAGAATCAGAACAGAACTAAACGAAATAGATAGCAAAAAATGATTTAAAAGATTGGTGAAACAAAAAGTTGTTTTTTTGAAAAGACAAACAAAATTGTCAAACCATTGGCTAGACTAAGGAAAAAGAGAAGACCCAAATACCAAAAAATCATAAATGGAAATGGAGACATTACAGCTGATACCACATTAATGCAACAAATGAGTAGAGAATATTATGAACAACTCTATGCCAGCAAATTGGAAAATCTTTAAGAAATGGATAAATTTCTGCACACACACAACCTACCACATCTGAACCAAGAAGAAATAGAAAACTTCAACAGACCAATAATGAGTAACAAGACTAAATCAGTAATCAGCAATCTCCCAACAAAGAACAGCCCAGGACCAGATGAATTCACTGTTGAATTTTACCAAACTTTAAGAATTAATACCAATTTTTCTCAAAATATTACAAAAAATTGAAGCAGAGGTATTTTCCCAAACTCATTCCATGCAGCCAGCATCATCCTTATGCCAAAATCAGACAAGGACACAGCAAAAAAAAAGAAATCTACAGGCCAATATCATTATATCGCTGTATCCAATATCCCTATTTTTGCATAGAAGCAAAAATAATCAACAAAATACTAACAAACCAAATTCACCAGCACATCAAAAAAATTATACACCATGATCAAGTGGGATTTATTCTAGGGATGCAAGAATGATTCAACATATACAAATCAATAAATATGATACACCACATCAACAAAATGAAGTACAAAAACCATATCATCATCTGACAAGATGCAGATAAAGTATTTGACAAAATTCAACATCCCTTTGTAATACAAACTCTCAATGAATTAGGTACAGAAGAAAAGCATCTCAGCGCAATAAAGGCCTATATGGCAAACCCATAGCTACCTTCATCCTGAATGGGGAAAAGTTGAAAGCTTTCTTCTAAGAACAGGAACTAAGCAAGTATGCAATTCTCACCACTCTTATTCCACATAGTCCTAGAAGTTCTAGCCAAAGCAGTTAGGCAAGAGAAAGAAAGAAAGGGTCTCCAAATTCGAAAAGTGGGAGTCAAATTGTTTTTGTTTGCAGATGACATGATCTCATATATAGAAAAACCTAAAGACTCCACCAAAAAACTCTTAGAAATGATAAATGAATTCAGTAAAGTTGTGGGATACAAAATCAATATATAAAAAACAGTAGTTTTTGTATACACCAACAACAAGCCACCAGAAAAATCAAGACAGCAGTCCCATTTACAATAGGTACCAATACTATAAAATATCTAGGGATAATTTAATCAAGGATGTGAAAGATCTCTACAATAAAAACTATAAAGCACTGATGAAAGAAATTAAAGGGTACACACAAAAATGGAAAGACATTTCATGTTCATGTATTGGAACAAAAATATTGTAAAAAATGACCTTATTGTCCAAAGTAATCTACAAATTCAATGCAATCCCTATCAAAATAACAATGATATTCTTTACAGAAATAGAAAACAACAATCCTAAAATCCAACATTCAAATGCAACCACAATAGACCCCAAAAGGCCAAAGTAATATTGAGCAAAAAGAATAAGGCTGGAGGCATTACACTACCTTACTTCAAAATATACTACAAAGTTATAGTTACTAAAACAGCCTGGTACTGCCATAAAAACAGACACAGGAACCACTGGGGCAGAATAGAAAACACAGAAATAAATCCATGTGTTTACAGGCAACTGATCTTTGGCAAAGGCACCAAGAACATACACTGGGGGAAAAACCAGCCTCTTCAATAAATGGTGCTGGGGACATTGGATGTCCATATGCAGAAGAATAAAAGTAGATCCATACCTCTCACCATATGCCAAAATCACTTCAAAGTTGACTAAAGACTTAAATGTAAGACCTGAACTATAAAACTACTACAAGAAACCATAAGGGAAATGCTCTGAGACATTGGTCTGGGCAAAAATTTTATGCAGAAGACTTCTAAAGCACAGACAACAAAGACAATAGTATACAAATGGGATCACATCAAACTCAAAAGGTTCTGCACAGCAAAAGAAACAATAGCATGGAGCTGCAACTAGCAGAATGGGAGAAAGCATTTGCAAGCAATGCATTGGACAAGGGATTGATATCCATAATATGCAAGGAAGTTAAACAACTCAACAGTAAAAAAAAAAAAAAAAAAAAAAAAACAAATAACCTGATTTTAAAAAGGGCAAATGATCCGAGTAGACATTTCTCAAAAGAAGACATATAAGTGACAAATGGGTTTATGAAAAAATAAATAATCATAACTAATCATCAGAGAAATGCAAATCAAAATGACAATGAGATATCATCTCACCCCATTTAAAAGTCTGTTTTCAGGAAGACAGAAAATTAAAAATGTTGATAAGGATGTGGAAAAAAAAGAACTCATACACTTTTGGTGGGAATGTAAATTAGTACAGACATTATAGAAATCAGTATGGAGGTTACTCAAAAAACTGAAAATAGAACTACCATATGATACAGTAATCTCACTTATGGTTGTCTATCCAAAAATAAATGAAATCAGAGTTTCAAACACATGTCTGCACTCCCATGTTTGTTGCAGCACTATTCACAATGGACAGGTTATGGAATCAACCTACGTGGCTGTCAATAGATGAATAGATAAAATGAAATGGAATACTACTCAGCCATGAAAAAAGAATCAATTCCTGTCATTTGGAGCAACATGGATGAACCTAGGAGACATTACATGAAGTGAAATAAGTCAGGCACAGAAAGATAAATACTGTATGCTTACACTCATATGTGAGAGCTAAAAAATAAGTTGAACTTTTAGAAGTAGAAAGTAGAACTGAGGTTACTAGAGGCTGGGAATGAAAGGGGGAGGAAGGATAGTGAGAAGTTGGTTAATGAAAACAGAATTATAGCTAGATAGGAAAAATAGTTTTATTGGTGTACAGCAGTGCTAGGAATGTATAATTAACAATAACTTATTGTATGTTCTCAAATGGCTAGAAGAAAGGTTCTCAAATGTTCTCATCGCAAAGAAGAGATAAACTTTTGTGATGATGAATTTGCCAACTACCCTGATTTGATCACTACTCATTGTTTACATGTATTACAATATAACTCTGTAACCCATAAAAATGTACAAACAATATGATTCAATTAAAAAATAAATAAATAGAAAAAACAAATGAGAGATCTGGGAGTATCAATTTCAATGTAGTATTTTGTGTAGCTGATGAGTTACAATGTATGGAAGTTTTTCTAAGTCTGCATTAGTCAATGGTAGGGTTCCCATATTTAGAAAAAAAGTAAAGGATATAAATTGCATTTGATACTATTTTAGTATAAGTATATTTCTCACCATTTTTACAAAAAATTTTGAAAAGTAGACATACTTTGCATTATTAAATAGGTGCAATATCTCAACTAATTCAATGTAGGCTTTTAAATCCAGATGAAAAAAATAATATGGTGCTAAATTACAGCCTTATTAATACAATTGAAGCCTTGTTTATGATGAAGATACATAATTTTTCTAGTAGCTGAAGCATTTTAAATTATATTTTATAGACAACATGACTTCAAATAAAATAAATATATTTGTAGCCATTAATTTTCAACCTGAAAGTCTGCTTTAAATAACTTTCCTAACCTTGTATATGTAACAGTACATTTATCTCCTACTTTTGTAGCAGTGAAACGATGTTGAAAGAGTTCAAGAGTTTCTCAGTGTTGCATGATTATGTTCATATTGAGATTCTCCCCCATTATCACTTTAATAAATATATTCATTTCAGCAATATGGAAAAGATCTATGTGCTTTAGAGAAAACCTTTTAACATTTATTTTTTTAATTATAGCCATTATAATGTTGATGAATAGTAATCTACAAATTCAGAAATATTTGAGACTATAGGTTTATGTTAAGGCCTATATAAATGAAAAAATTTCTTGAGGAATATTATGGGGAATTTCTCTCTCTTTTGTAGTTCGTATATTTTCCTAAACATTTTATTCTAATAAATTGCTCCAGATTACTGTTACTTTAATGCTAAACAAAATCCTAAAATTCTTATGAAGAATTTCTTCCTCAATAGCTTGATTTACTAAAACCATATTCTTGTATTTACTTTGTACAATGTGCAATAGTTTTATTAAGACTTCCATATTTATTAAGGAGATTAATGTCTAGTAGTTGCTGTGGGGACTGTAGAAATCAATATATGGCAACTATTTGAGAAATACAGCTTTCTAAACTAAAGTAAAGTCATTATGCAATATAGGATTAGACATCTGATTTTTCATTAGAAAATTACCAAATTTTAGTGAAATTATTTGGAGTAGCAAAAATAACACAATTCTCATATTTAGTTGGCATCATAGGCAAACTTTTCCTTAGGATCAGTAACATTCATGAGCAATTGTAAAATACATAAAAATTAATGTCAATATGTAAACAAGATACCAATATATATATATTTGAAAATATTACAGGAATGTGCAACTTCTATAGCCTATTTTATACTGAAATAAATATTGAATACTCATAAAAGGTTATGTTTCCTTACTGAATGAGCTTCGGGATAAAACTTTATGTTGTAACTTCATAACCATAAGTAAGTAATGCAAATTAAAACCTATGCAATGTGAGGGAGGCGAGAAACTTTATTTCTACCCTCTTAGACATTACCATTTTTCATTCTCACCAGCAATGTATGGGAGTTTTGGTTTCTCTACATCCTCATCAATACTTATTAGTATCTGATGTTTGATTGTAGCATTTTACTGAGTTTGAATTGGTATCTCATTGTGGTTTTGATTTGCATCTCCATAATGACTAGTGATTTTGAGCATCATTTCATGTACTTTGGGCCATACATATGTCCTGCTTGTTAAAATGTCTATTTAACATTTTAAATGTCTATTTAAAATGTCTATTTAAATCATTGCTCTTTTTTTTATTGGATTATTTGTCTTGTAATTATTGAGTTGTAAGAGTTCTTTATGTATTTTGGATAATAAGTCCCTTATTGGAAAATAGTTTGGCAATTTCCTAAAATGTTAAGTAGCATTTACCTTATAACCTAGCAATTCTATTGCCAAATATCTACCTAAGAGAAATGAAAACATATATCCTCACAAAGGCTTTTATGCAAATATTTAGAATAGCATTAATCATAATAGTTAGGGGCCGGCCCGGTGGCGCACTGCTACAGTGCGCTGCTTGGGAGCGCGGTGGCGCTCCCGCCAAGGGTTCGGATCCCACATACAGACCAGCCGCTCACTGGCTGAGCGAGGTGCGGGTGCAACACCAAGGGTTGCAACCCGTTGCCGGTCCCGGTCTGGTACGGGCGTGACACTGAGGTTTGCGATCCATTGCCGGTCACGAAAAAAGACAAAAAGGAAAAAAAAAGTAATCATAAAAGTTAAAAAATGGGGGGGGGAATTCCGTGAATTGGTGAATGAATGAACAAGGTGTGCTATGTCTGTGCAATGGAATATTATTTGGTAATACAAAGATATGAAGCATTGGTATATGCTGCAGCATGGGTTAATCTAAAAAAGATGTTAAATAAAAGAAGCCAGACAGAAAGACCATATATTGTATCATTGCATTTAAATGAAATCTCCAGAAATGGCAAATCTATAGAGGAAAAAATGTAGATCAATTATTGCCTTCGTCAGGGAGTGGGAGTGGAAATTGATTGCAAACAGACATGAAGCATCTCTTTAGGGTGACTGAAATGTTCCAAAACTAGATTATGGTGATAGTTGCCCAACTTTGTAAACTTATTAACAATTATTAAGTTATACACATTAAATGTGTAATTTTTATGGTATGTAATTTATATCTCAATAAAGCTGATTCTCCTACCAAATTATCTTTCTGAATGTCATCCTTCACTGCATTTTTTTTGTATTTAATAGATGGTTGGCACCGTCCAAACTATATATTGTTTTACCATAATCAGGAAATTGCATGCACAATAGTAGAGATCAACTCAAACAATAGTCATGCTTTAGAGATGAGGTCTTCCTAACCACTCCTTACTTTTTGTTCTTTGGGAAGGATGTTCTCCTTTATTTGAAAATCCTGGTCTTCCCATTGTCAGTTTAGAGTCATGTGGCAGCCAATTCATAGAGTTTGTCTATCGCAGTCTCCTAACTTAAGATTCATTTGAGACCTTGAGGAATGAAATTGTAATTAATTGAATAGTAGTGGTTAATCATAGCTAATATGAAGAATTATTTCAGGTAATCACACCCTAATATGTAGATAATTGGCTTCTAAAGAGGATCTCAAGATAATATAATTAAATGTGTATTTTGACATTGAAGCAAATGTGATAATTTATTAGCTTATGTTTTTAATCTCTTCTCAATTTCCAAGAGAAGTTGAATTCTTAGAATTAATTGTCATCTATATTATAGAACTTTTACAAATTTCAAGTGAGATTATCCATAAATACACACCAAGCAGTCGACCTCCAATGTATATGGTCTTTACATCTTAATCATCATCTTTGTTGCTACTTTTGTCCAATTTTAACATTTTTTTATGATATAGCAAAAGTACTTATTAAAATAAATTTGTTTTCCAACTTCAAACTTTATTGGAAGGAGTCCCTCTAATTCACACTTTTGTTCTGGGTAAATTAGTTAGCAAATACTACATATGGAATATGAAGCGGTGTTAAAATAAATCCACATAATAGTACAGTGAAAGAAATGGAATTCTCCAGGGTCTTAGAAAATTCAAAGTATCATCTTAGGTGATCTAAGAAACCAATTACATTCCCATTGTTTTCCTTTTGGTTCAAGATTCGAAGAGTCAGTATACCACCACCTGTTTTAAAAGGTAGAATATACGTTTTCTACTAGTCCATAGTTTACCAGTCAGTTGGCCCAAACCGATTCTCATATCTCAGCCTTTGGTGATGGCCAGAAAATCTCTGTAGATCTCTATGCCTCAGGTAGCAAGCCTTCCCGCTGATCTCTATTTAAGGATACATAAACCGGATATCCATGATGTAAGGGAAATTCTTGGGCAGTGGACAGGGGGCTGGAGACAGTACAGTAGACACCTGATGCTCCAGGTCCCACTGGTTACTACAATGAAGCCAGCCACACTTGTCTCAGAAGGGTTCTCCTCTGTACCCTCTGCAGTATTAACACTCAGTAGGTGGTACACCATATCTCATCCTGGGGTGACAGGTACTAGCTTGAGCTGATTGTCCTTCTGAGACATGCCCAAGGGCAAACCAAGTCTGGGATTGTGGGTGCCCCAACTTTGTATACTTTCACATCTGAAAATTTGACATGGATGTCATGGGGATAGAAACAGCTTGGGAACCCCTAGAAATACTCATGGATTCTCTCATCTCTACATTCCCGTCGGAAGTCCTTGGAGTGCTCACCACACCCCCAATTTAGGGAGCAGAACAGTGCAAAATGGAGCAAGTCCCGCTTCAGTTCACTGTACAGTTGTTCTTGATCCAGAACTACGACTACATCCACCTTAAAAGCTGAGGCCCTGGTGCACAGGGCCTGTTAAACGGAGCCCTTGACCCAGCCACGGGTGTTAATGACACAGCCACTCATAGACGCCCTTCGATTCACCTCACACCTTTGGTTTAACATATCTGCTAAACAAGACGTGACCTTATTGTCAAGGTTGATGTTCGTGCCAGGAATGGTAAAGCCATAATGATACACTAGAACGGTCTGGATAGAGAAGCCCTTTTCAATGTTTGCTAGCTGTTCAGTGTAGGGCCCCCATGGTACCAGGGATGGACACAGCCCTGGCCCACACCTAGCTCTACATAACTGGGATGGTGGCCCATACGTACTGCATGGTTCAGGAGTAGACTTGCCATATCAGTGGGGCTCACTGCCACCATTGGTGACCTCAATCTTCTTCCTTTAATGCCTGTCTCCACATCTGCTGCAAGGTTGTGGGAGTGTTGAAGTAAAGCAACATAGGGAAGTCCTTGGAGACATATGCCACCTTAGTTCAGCTGCTCAGTTGTAGAGTACAGCCATGCCAAGTGAAAACAGCCACCTTGGCTACAACATTGAAGGTGGATTTCTTTTTTCAGGTCAGTTCTGTGCCAAAAAGACCTCTGCATGCCAGCCAACAACTCCAACTGCACTGACTGAGATGCCTCCACCTCAAATCGAGGTTCTGTTTCTCTCTCCAGTTCGAATTTAGTCATTGGCTTCTTGTCATCATTGGCCTCCTTTCCCATCTTCTTTGTGTAGCTGCTCGGCCCGCACAACCACGGGCCCAAACCAGTAAGCCCAGAAGACCTCCCAGGCAGGACCAAAGCCCAACTAAACCACTCTCCCTCAAACAGACCCACACCGGAATCCCAATTTTAATATTAACTATGCATTATATCTTTGGTTTACAGAAGAGAAAACTTACGATTTCTAGAAGTTAAGTGACTTTTAAAATTTTCACATTAAATGACTTTTTAGATTCCACATATGAGTGAAATTATGTGTTCTTTAATCTGTTTTTTATGTACTGATTATTTTAGATAACAAAGTACTTTCTTTTCACCATCACTAATGGAACTAGCTAAGAATATGTAATAAAAATTAGCAATTTTGTATCTTTTGGCCCATATATCCCCACCCCCCTCCAACCACCCCAGCCCTTCGTAATTCCCATTCTATTCTCAACTTCCATGAGATCAACTTTTTTAGATTCCACATATGAGTGAGATTATGTGGTATTAGATAGAAGGAATAAGTTCAAAAGATCTATTGCACAGCAGGATGACTATAGTTACTAATGTGTTCTTGATAAATGCTGAGAGTGTAACGTCTGCTCACCATGAAAATAATAACTATATGAGGTAATGCATATGTTGATTAGCTATATTTAATCATTCCACAATGTGTATATACTTCAAAACAGCTTGTTGTACGTGGTAAATACATACAATTTTATCTGTCAATTTAAAAATATAAGCAATTATACTCCTCACCAAAACAAACCCCTATGCTTCATATATTTCGTTTAGTAAAAAATATTAGTAAGCTTTTGATATATTTCCTAATTGTTCTCTTTGCTCAAAGAAACTTAAAAACACATGCACCTATATTGCATTCAAATATCCACAGATAAACAAGATTTCTTTTATTGTCTTTTTTTTTGGTAAACAAATTGAAGATGATAGTATATATGTTACTTTGTAGAAAGGGAGATTAATGTGTTTAGCTTTAATAACAACTCAAATAAATTCTAAACAAGATATCAAAAGGAAGCAGTGAAAATGTTTTTATTTTTATTTCCTATTGATTTTAGGGATGGATCTGAACATTGTGAACTCTACCAATGACCATTTTCTCATATATTAATTTAGTTCATAGCCCTGAAAAATCTGTAGTATACGAGAGTATTTCAAAAAATTTGTGGAATAATAGAATTGAAAGATAACACGAACCTTTCCATGAACTTTTTGAAGTACCCTCGTTGAATTAACAGCTATACTATAGATGTGTGTGTGTGTGTGTGTGTGTGTGTGAAGATTAAGCAAGGTAATCTACATAAAAGGGTTAGAAAGCAAAGTTTCCTTTCTCTTTTTTTTAACAGCATTGTGTTTTCTTTATAAATTGTCTTGTTTGAAGATGAATGTTTGCTCATTTTAAATAGTAAATAATGTACATGCACATAAATTAAAAGTAATCATTTTTCATCTCCCCCCCCCCCCCCATATATTTCTCCAGTCTTTTACAAACAATGTTAATTGCTTGGTGCATCTCCTTCATATTTTTGTCTGTACTCAAGAAAATGCTAATATATACATATATACACAGACATACACAAAAACTAAGGTATTTGGATCCTACTATTCAAATGATTTACCTATTTTACTAATCCATTGTTTTTATGTAATATATCACCAATATATTTACGGAGTTTACCATTACCTCACATTCTCAAATGTACCAAAATTACATTAGGTTACATTACAACTTTTTTTGTTACATGTATGTTTATTACTATTTAGCAAACTTTTAAAAAATCTTTCTGTGAACGTATTTTTTAATCATAAATGTCCTTGAAAATTCCTGAGAAGTTTATCCCTTAGCATCATAGTTACAGCTCTCTGTTTTTTTAATTTTTCTATTTTCATTACTGTCAGATTAATTTTGTTAAGTAGGAAAGGCATTGTTTGTCTATCTGCCTCCTTCCTGAACAAACAACAATCTCTCAATTTTTCAATATGAATTTCTAGATTTTCCTGGATGGGTAATAACAGCTCTCTTTTTCATGAATCACAGTTTTAAAGAACTTTCGTACACATCATCATACAAATATGTATCTTAGGATCTTGTTCCAAACAATTCATGTGGTACTTACTTTGGGATTATGCTTGATATGTGCCTCTTAGACCTTGGATACCCTCCTGTATTTTGGGATTCAGGTGCTCACAAAACAAGTGTGGAATGACTTTGATGCCAGATCATCCAAGGTTGCCTTGACAGCCACCCGAAAGCCAAACAACCTCATGGCCTTTTGGTATAATGAATAGGAGTTTCTCAGTGGCTCTTATTAAATAGTAAATAGATTTTCCCAAATTACTTACATGCTGGAAAGTTTAAGTACAAAATCAATATTTCTTAAACAAATGCATTTTGTTAGTGAATTGAATAATCAGATAATACAGTTGTATTTGTTATCATGTTGCTTGGCAGCTCATAACTGTTTTCATAGGTTTTCTGATGCATGCTCATGACAAACGTAGTACAAACTTAATCATAGTTTACATGACACAGGTTGGTTGTGAATAATTAATGAAATAATCTACACGAAATCATCAAGAACTGTAACTGATGGATAAAGTAAACATTGAGTAAAGTTTAACAAGTATAAATACATATATATGTACATATGTGTATTTATTAATAATTGAAAATATATTATCTTCTTTTAACACTACAGAAACAGGATTATTGGAGATTAAGTGATCTACATTTATTTTAATTTTTAACATGTATTATCTCTACTGATTTTGAGTAAAAGTAATGCTTCCTCAATCTCATTTAGTAAAACTGGGCAAATTTACATAATAAAAAATAATAGTCTCCATTCACAAATCCATTTTACAATTTAACTGCATTTTAGCAATAAAACTATATACTAACAATTCATCAAACATATTGCTAGTTTGTTATGGTTGTTTTGCTGCTACAAATACTGGATTACTCTGTACACATTTTTCCTACTAGTTTTCTATCTTAATACCCATAATTGTCTATTTCAGTGTCCCACTTAGTGGGTCAAGAAATCAAGTAGTTTGGTTGCTAAAAGCTTTTTGTAATAAAATATTTTAATAGACATCACATGTGGTATGGGTGAGTCATATTTCATGTAACTTTTTAAAGAAATTTTAATGCTGGGAAAAGATAGAAAACATTTTTTATTGTAAAATTCCAAAGCGTTGCCATTAACTGCTCTAAGTTGTTATTCTATTGTTTTCACATTACACATTTAATGCATAATCAGTGGATTGAGCTGCAATAGATTACAACCTGATACTTTCATGTAAATATCAAACAGTGTACGCTTAGGTTTAATGATTAATAACAGAATTTGAGAATTTCTCTGTTTTTGTGCCTTAAAATAAACACACACACAAACAAATATACATCTATGTATATATGAAGACATGAGGGGTCTTCAAAAAGTTCATGGAAAGATACATATTATCTTTTAATTCTGTTTTTCCAGAAACTTTTGTTAAAAGTACATCATATGTATGTATGTATGTACTAACCCATAATATATAAACACAAAGACTTTTTTTTTTTACCTTTACTCATTCTTTATTTCACAAAAAGGGGAACTCACCTGTCACTATTTTCCTTATTCAACAAATCGTTATGGATATATCTGTTGGTCAGCAGATTATTATTTTTTGGATTTTTTAAGTACAACCTTTAAAAATGTGTCTAATGCATTCATTTAGTGGTGAAAAATGAGTTGCAACTGATGAATTTCTCATGTCTTTTTGAGCTATTGATCCTCTTTGATAGTTGTTTTACTTACTGGTACAGTTCACTGTATTAAATATTGTTCATTGGCATTATTTATTAGGTTTTCCTTTTATATTCTTATTTAGTTTTCCTTGCATATGGAGTCTGACAACACTATGTCCAATATCTAAAATACAAAATCACTTCGAAATATAATTTTATTTACTATTTTTCAGTATATTCTCTTCTCATCCAGGATCTATTGCATGTGTGAACATCCATCCTGCCACACACCCCTGAGAACAGTATTTATATATAATGAGGAAGTTTTGTATGTTTACATTTATTCATTGCCATTTTTTATTTTTTCTTCCTTTAGTGGATAGTTTATTTTATCAATTGTTTCTAAAACATTTGTGGCTGATACTTAGGGAAGCCATTATTTGTATTTACTTTTCTAAATACTGCTTCTCTTACCAAAATACATTACATCTGATAGATTTTTTTTTTATTTTTAGAAATTTTCTAATGTTTTTTAGGTGATTAATCATAATATATATTTGCTTGGGACACTGAGATATTAAAACCAACTACACACTACATCATCATAATCAGAATGTTCATGAATAATCAGATGAAAGTAGCTAAGCAGCACTTTTATTTTAGGCACTCTGTCTAACAACCTCGTCTTACTTTATACCTGGCAGATAGAAAAGTGAATTCTGCAAGAAATAAATTATGATGATTAAATATGTATATTTTATGGAATTTAATTTTGTGATAAAACTATTTATGCTTCTGTCATTTCTTAGGTTTCAGAAGGGAGTTTACATATGTTGACTCATTGGATTCTCATGACAATTCCATGATATGTAATTTATAATATTTTTATCGCATAGTATTTTTCAGGTTCAAGTGGTATTATCTATATGTAAGCGCTAATCACTCAGCCAGATACATAGGTAATATTGTTTTTTTTTTTTTTTTTTTTCTTTTTGTCTTTTTTCGTGACCAGCAACGGATCGCAACCCTCAGTGTCGCGCCCGTACCGGACCGGGACCGGCAACGGGATCGCAACCCTCGGTGTTGCTCCCACACCTCGCTCAGCCAGTGAGCGGGAACCGGTCTGTATGTGGGATCCGAACCCTCGGCGGGAGCGCCGCCATGTGTCCCAAGCGGCGCACTGTAGCCGTGCACCACCAGGCCGGCCCCCATAGGTAATATTGTTAATGATTATCATTATTATCATTATTTTTCTTGTTTGCAATACCATAGGAAATAAATGACTTATGGCATCTTTTAAAAATTATTTCTCATATTAATATTCTTAATATTGCCAATTATTTTTCACCATTATTAGTGATAATAGGCAATAAAACATAATACCTTTCATTTCATACTTCTTATTTAGCCAATATTAATTGTCTAGCTCATTTCATTTAAAATTTAGCACATTCAGGGCACTATAAAATATTTCAAAATTGCATGTGTTAAGGCATATCTTTATATAGAATCAAATATTGTGATAATAACAGTAAGGTTTTTGTGTCTCTTCAAAGCTGATCCATATAGTTTTGTCTTGGCAGCCTCTGAACACATCGATCATGTTATACACATTCTGCAGTGCGTTTTTCTCACTGACTTCAACACTTTTGTGTCTGGGCTGTTCAGCACTGAGCTTCCAAATAATCATTTTGGAATGATTTTTCAAGGGACTTTATAGAGTTTGACTATAGCTATGTCTTAATCCTATGACTCACTGGAGACCTTGAAACAAAATAGCATGTAATGGAATCGTGAGAGTTAATAGTAGCAATGAGAAAAAATGATTTCAAGTATGTGTGTCCTGATAGAGGCAAATGAATAACGAATAGCAAATCATGATGTCATATTTAAGGGTATATTTTGGCATGGAATCAAATGTTGTTGTAACATATCCAGCTATGTTTTTGTGTCTCTTAACAGGTTGCTTATACCAAAGAATCATACACTGCCTCTTTGGATCATCATGACATACCTGTGATGTAAAATTAATATGCTCTTTATCATGGGATTGTTGGATCAAGTGAGATAATCCACCTATATAGGCATCATGCACTCTGACAGATACATAAGTAAGCATTAAGTAAGCATTTATAATATCTTTATCACTCTCATTAGTTTTCCCAGTATTTAATTTTAAGGAAAATTATACTTTATAGCATATGGAGGGAATTTTGGCAGGCAGGGGTTGTGACTGTCCTGGCACCTGTCCTTTTTTTTTTTTTTTAGCTAGTTCTCACACATAGGAGTTGTGACTGGCCTGCGATACCTGCCTTTGTTTGTTTAATTAATTCTTACATATGGGGCTGTGGCTGGCATATACTGTCTTTTTTTTAGATTAATCATCACTGTCACAATTAAAATTAAAAGGAATATCCAATATAACTTAGTAATTTCCCTCCCACAAGACTTCCATTTCAAAATTCTTTATTAACAACTCACTTTTAACAGCTTACTTCATATGCTTCCTCATCCTTCCTCATGGTCAATGTAACTTCTTCATAAGTAGTCTCTAAATAAGAATGTCAAAAGTAAATTTTTTGATTAAGCATGAACTGGAACGTCATCAAAT
The DNA here is from genome assembly GCF_000696425.1 of Galeopterus variegatus. Classification (NCBI taxonomy): domain Eukaryota; kingdom Metazoa; phylum Chordata; class Mammalia; order Dermoptera; family Cynocephalidae; genus Galeopterus; species Galeopterus variegatus. The sequence continues at coordinate 410,939 of NW_007727265.1, forward strand.
TTACTTCTATTTTTATAAAATTATTTTATCATACATTGACTCATACTATTATGCTAACAAACGATAAAGTAGAATTAATTGTAGTTACTATATCATATATTTGTTATGAGATTAATAAAACAATCTAAATAAAAGCACTAAGTGTACTGTCTGAAAGCCAAATAAAAGTTAAGTAAATTTGAATAAGATATTTCTTCTCAATTAAAAATATATTTTATTTCCATAAAAAATTATGTGTATCTGTGTATGTTTAAAACAGGGATATTTGCTCCTCTAAGTGAGAGATGTTGCAAAAGGGAGAGAGAGAGATATAGAGAGAGAGAGACAGAGAGAGAGAGAGAGAGAGAGACAGAGAAGGGAAGAAAGAAAGGAAAAACAGTTTCCTTTCACACACCCTGTATTCATTCACTGATAAGATAACTGATTTTAGCAGCCTAGTGTGTTTCCACTCAAATACTTACCTGTGATCAAACAAATTCAAAGCTTAATCCTATGTATGCATCTATATGTATACATGTGTACACATATTCACATATCATTCTGCGAAATGTGACATCTTTTTACCAAGTGGAATTAATCTCACATACTCATCTTTGCCAGTGAAGAATTCACCATGAACCTCCATCTAGATGAAATTAATTAATGGTTTATATTTAAAAATACAAAATTTGACCTATGTGGATTGAGTTTATGCATGTTATAAATTGGCAATCTATCTATGGGTGTTTATTTCTGTCAAACACCTACTTTTTGCAAGAGCATTTCTACTCTCAATTTAGTTTTAATGATCTCTTTGTCAATAATTGAGCCAAGAGTATAAGGTTTTATTACTATAGCATTATAATACCATTGAGGATCTGCTGTTTTAAATACCTGCTATACCCTGTTTTTTCAAGGATTCCATGAAATATCTCACCCGTTACTCTTCAGGATATTGGATACCAACTGAACTCTTGGGTGTTAATTAGTTTTACAAGGTCCTCTTCCAGGGTGGGCCCCCAAAACCTACTGTCCTTCCATCCCTATGAGGTTGGTGGAAGCTCAACTGAGCATTTAAGCGTCTGATAAAATTTTCTGTTCAAATTTATAGTGCCTCAGGCACATATTTTGAAAACACAAATGCCTCTATGGTGGTAGGAATGGGGGTCAATTTTTGAAGTCGCCCCTTTTTTTCTCTGAGAAGGTAGACTCATAGTTCTCCCTGTTTTGGTATATTTTTAATACCTTCATGCATAAGTTTTTATATTTTGTCCACTATATTTGTAATTATACTTATGGGAAGAGTTGATATGAAACATGGTAGTCAACCATTGCCTAACTACTTGCTTTATTTCATTTGATTTTTAACAATTTTCAGTTCTAAGTAGGTTATTTTTTTCCCCATTTTATTTTCAAAGGCTTATTACTGGTACATAGGGAATAGGGAATCTATCTAAGATTTTATATTTTTTTTCTATCCAGCTATTTTTCAGAACTCTCAATGTCTCAATTTTTTCAGTTGATTCTCTAGATTTATCTAGTAGGATAATAATAATATCATCCATGCATTTAATTCATTTCAATATTAAAGCCAAACACCGGGTAATTTTACTTATTAAATCCTTAATATTGCCATAGAAGTAAGGCACAATACCCTTGCCTCTGGGACTGTGTCTCTCTCCTTACCTATACACTCCCCTATTGGGTATGTTCATTTGACACCTCTTACCTGTTATGTGGTCCTCAGGCAAACAATTTATTTTTGTGTTCAGTTACAGCTCACGCATTTTTGTATGAGGACCTGTGAGTAACTTCAGCTCACTGGAGACTTTTTGTGCTAAAAAGGTAACTTCATAGAGGAGTTAAAGTAAATAATTACTAGTGTTACACCTTGTATCCATTTGTTGCTCACTAAATTTGTAGATTCTACATATGTACCCAACATATAAGTATGTAATTGCTAGGTTTTAATGCAGTAGACTTATAAGACAAACCTTTATATCTATATAAAGAAGCACACATATTTTAATATATGTATATTAAATATGTTAGAAGTACACCAATTTTAACATATGTAACTTCATTTTATATTTGATACCAATTGGATATAGTAATGAATATCTATTTCATTTGATTAATGTAAAATGGAAACGTGATAACTATACTTGTATAAATACTTGAAAAAGTGATTGACTATTTGCAAATCAACCGTCGTCATGGAGCTGCTATCATTGTTAGATATATTATCTTCTTTTTGCATTAGATGAGACCTTCAAATCTGAGATACTGGACACCTTTTATAAGATCACAAAACAAGGAATGGTCCAGGATGTCACTGAAAATGGAAGAGTAGGGAACTCCAAAATTGTCCCTCTACTAAACAACAGTTAAGCTAACAAAACCTGTCAGAATCAACTTTTTGGCTCTCTGGAATCTAATCAAACACAACAATTAGGGGAATGCTTAAAGAAGAAAGAAGCAGCTGAAATTCATTAAGAGTTTTGTGTCATTTTAACTTACCTGGTCATTCCTACCCCGCACAGTGACAGACATTATGACAGGAGCCCACATTCCTGGCACAGCTTGCTGGAGCCAGAGGGAGCAGCGTGGACCTTGTTCTTAGAGAATTATTCTTGTGCGTGTCAATCTGTCTTGCACTTCCATACGGGATTGGCTCAGGAGTGTGCCTTTGTCCTGCACACCTTGGAGCTTTCTTGGGCTTGGGACATCCTCCTGGGAAAATACCCTCACAGTGGGATAAAATATTTGCAAATTAAATATCTGATAAAGATCTAAGTATACAGAATATATGAAAGACTCTTAAAACTCAACAACAAAAACACAAACAAACCAAGTAAAATTTTTGACAAAGGGGACTATATCTAGAATATATAAAGAATATATAAATATAATTGCAACTAAATAATAAAAAGTCTCATAACCCAATTCATAAAATAGGAAGAAGAACTAATAGAAATTCCTCAAAGAAGGTATACAAGTGGCCAATAAGCACATAAAAAGATGCTCAACTTTAATCATTAGGGAAATGCAACTCAAAACTACAGTGCCATACCACTTCAAACCTACTAGGATGGCTATGATAATAATAATTAAAAAGGAAAATACCAAGTGTTGGTGAGGATGTGGAAAATTGGAGCACTGGTGCATTGCTGGTGGGAATTTTAAATAGTGCAGCTGCTTTGGAAAATAATTTGGCAGTTTCTCAGTAAGTTATGACCCAGCTTTCCACTCTTAGCTATATAATCCCAAAAATTGATAGTTTCAGCATCTATGTTATATCTGAGGCTGGATATGATGATTGCTTTGCCTTTTCAAACTGTGATTATTCTCATATGTCCTACTTTTTGAAAGCCATGGTGTCTAGTACAGTAGATACTGAGGTAAATTTTGTTATACTTGAAATTAGTATGCTATTCCTTTAGTTAGGCATTTAGTATCGGATTTTGTGTTAATCTTGTCAAGAGTTAGACTGGAATGGAAGTTTGTTGTTATGACTACGTTGAGTGCAAAACAGGCTTAAAATTATCTAGTAATGCATTGTGCATGTGGTGTGGATGGGTTTGCCAAAGAGATTTTCAAAAGAATTTACTCTGTATTGTAGTCTTTGTTATTTCCTACTTATATTTGCTTTCGATTTAGTTTGCTCTTCTTTTTCTATTTTCTTAAGGTAAAATTAATGATTGGAGATTTTTCTTGTTTTTAGTATAGGTGCTTACAAGTATAAATTTTCTTTAATCACTGCATGAGCCTTGCATCCTATACATTTTGATATGTTGCACTTTGATCTTTATCTCAAAGTACTCTCTAATTTCCCTGTAATTTTCTATTTTACCCATTGTTTATTTAGGGGGGGTGTTGTCTAATTTCCACACATTTGTGAGTTTTCTAAATTTCCTTCTGTTATTATGGTCAGAGAAAATATTTTCTATGATCTTAGTTTTTAAGATCATAGATCTTTGGCTTTAAACTGACCAAACCAAAAGGATAAGGATCATTGGAACGCTCCTTCACTGGTGACCAGAATGTAAATGGTAAAACCGTTTTGGAAAACAGTTTAGCAAATTGATAAAAAAGAAAAATTTAAACAACAACAAGAATAAAAGTTCATGGAAAGATTTCCATTATCTTTCAATTCTATTTTTCCACGAACTTTTTTGAAGTGCCCTTGTGTTTATATTGTTTTATTGATTTTTTTATGCAACTTATGTTGCTAAACCTAGATATTTAATTTCTGTTCTTGATTTCTTTTTCTTAAGTGGACTTTTAAATTTGCTTAGAAATTAATTTGGCTTTGGAAAGTTTATTCATCTTATTCTGTTGAAATTAATTGGATATTTGCATGCTTTTGGAAGACTTTAGAGAGCTATTTGAAACAACTGTAGAGATTATAAAATGAAATATGTAAATTTTAACGTTTACACCTCCAGTTTTTGTGAAAATTTGAAGCCCTACTTTCTACAGTTTTCTTCTATTTTGTTGTTCACCTGTTATTCAGTTTATATATTTGCTATTTGAACAGATAAATATGCATATCCTTGTTAAAGAAAAAAAAAAGGAACATGTGGTATATATACACAATGGAATACCACTGGACTATAAAAAAGAATGAAATTCTGCCATTTGTAGCAACATAGATGAGCTTGGAGAAAATTATGTTAAGTGAAATGAGCCAGGCACAGAAAGAGAAATACTTCATGTCCTCACTCATAAGTGGGAGTTGAAAGAAAGAAAGATCTTCCACAATAAAACATTGAACTTCCAGAAGGAGAGAACAGACCTTGGTTACTAGAGATAGGAAAGGCGGGGGGGAGGTAGGGAGTAATTGGGTAAGGGACACAAAGAGGAATTATGATTTGTAATGATGAACGTGCTAATAATATTCATTTGGTTATCTAATACCATACACAAATACTGATAGTCAACTCTGTAACCTATAAATATGTATAGTAAATTATGTCTCAATTCAAAAAATAAATTAAAAAAATAAATTTAGAAAAAAAAAGGAAGTCAAAGCGTTGTTCACTAAAGAGAGGAATTAGAACTGCACTATTTTTACATTATAGATTTTACAATTTCCTCAAAGTAACAGTAGTTCACCAAGTGCTCTCAAGTATTTATTTACAGAATAATTACAAAAAGCTTCTTGGGACTATAAAGAGCATATGGAAAATAAATCAATAACTGGCATGGTAAGTCAAAAATGGGTAAGTTGAGTAAGCCTATTCTTCAGGGAAAAACTAATGAAATCTGAACAAAAGGTAGACTTTAGTTAATAATAATGCATCAATATTTGTTCATTAGTTGTGACAAATGTACCATACTAATGTAAGATAAAAACAGGGGAAATGGCATGAGGTATACAGACACTCTCTGTACTATCTTTGCAACATTTCTGTAAATCTAAAACTATTATACATTTTTAAAATTATTTAAATTAAAAAATGATTGTATAAAAGCCTTGAAAGTATGTTAACAAGAACATTTTTGAAAAACAATTAAAATGTGTTCTTTTTCATTAAACATAAGCAAAAGAAAGTATGGCCATCGCCATTTAATTTTGGCCTAACAATTAACCTAAACGAATTAAGTCAACAGATCATGAAATCTAAGGGTGATGAGGAACCACAAAGAGAAATTTCTTGAGATAGTTTGCAGACATCCCAAAACAGCAGTTAGTTTTAAACATTTAGATAAGAGGAAGAATGAACCGCCTGATGTAAATGATAAAGCAAGGTCAGAAGCTGTATTTTTCCACATGCTTGGTTAACTTTTGAAAAACCTATAACAGCTTTTGCCTATAGAAGAGAGTGGTCTTATCCTCAACTCAGAAGGGAGACTGCTGCTTTGTCTGTGAAGTAGCTCCTTGCTCCTGTACCCAATAAACTTTGCTTTCACTTTCTGGCTTGCTCGTGAATTCTTTCTCGTGCAAAGCCAAGAACCCTCTTGGTGAGGAGATTGAGACCCACTCTTCTTGGTTGTCTCGCCCTACCCAGCAACATTACCAATTTATATGACATTTGTATGTCGAAGATTATCATCTAAATCGCCACATCCTTATACGTTAGTGAGACTAGTTCTGTGCGAAACTAGTAACTGTGTAAAAATATTCAACAAAAAATGAAGTCTGAATTGATGGAAAATTAGAGGGAGAACACTCTTTAATAGGGGATGTTGATCTGAGCAAAGCTATCAGCATATAATTGGAAGGCATTTTTAGGAATTAATGAATAGAGCGATCTACACATAGTATTCATCGTAGAAACTAATAAGGCATATATCTTCTGTTTGCTGAATTAATACACACTCACCCTTCAGAACTCAGTTTAATTATCATATCTTTTGGGAAGCATTTTCTAACCTCTCCAAAATAGGTTCAGCCCTCCTGATTTATGCTTTCACAGGCCTTTGCATTTATTTATTTATTTATATTTGTATCATCAAAACAGTAGTAGCTGTATTTATTGAATGATTATTATATGATGCATATAAGAATGATCTCGTTTAAGTATATGTTTAACATTTGTCTTTTGCACTAGACTGTATGCCCCATAACAGCAGATATCATGTCTTTTTGTTCTCCATTATATCCCCAGTGCTTGTCATAGAGCTTGGCACATATTAGGTGCTTAATAAAGCTTTATTGACTAATTAAGGAGTCAGTGATGTCATTTCTGCTGTTATTGTCTATTCCTTGCTCATGAAGATGTTTTTTCTTTCTAGACCATTGGATTCCTATGTTGAGATTGCTAAGTTACTGCTTTGGTCAATACTGAAGGCCAGTATTTTGATAGCTCTTAGTGTGCCTGTCTGGTACCTTTCATGATTTTGGAATTTGAAAAGAGGGAAATAACCACTGACTAACTCACTGTACTGTGTTGGGCCACACAATGATGTGTGAAGTAGATGGCACTTTTAAATGATTTTAATTTTGGATAAATGATTTTATTTGGGATTTCAAAGTTGATTTAACCATGAGTTCTTCATGGAAAACCGATCTAAATGCATAGTGTCGTCAAGTTTATTTTCCTGTATTCGGCTTATATATGTATGCAGTTTCTATTTGGATGAATTAATCTTAGTATAATAATAAAAAGGTTCTGAATCCATTTAATAACCATGTATAAGAAATAACTGTATTTCTCCTATCTGTCAGGAAAATGTTTCAGTCTTTTTTTCTTCTCAGTGACCTAGATACACCCAAAGCCTGTAAGAATTACTCTGAATTTACTTTGCAAAAATCAATATCAGTTTTCCCTTGCTTATTTCTGTAGAGAATAATTTCTCTTTGCCTTCCATATACACACAGTAGAAACTTTAGTCAGAGATAAATAATATGACAACCTTTCCAGGTTCTTCTCCTAGAAAAAAGGGATTTTAACATTGATTCATTAAGTTGAGATATTCTATCCTGAGAAAAGCCGCAAAGTATACTGAAAGCAGATGCTAGCTGATGTTCAAAATAGATACAAAATAGATATATTTTAACCATCTAGTATAATGTTTGCATGTAAGTCCTTTTTCTTAGTACTTATTCATTGAACCATAATTTGAATTCAGTAAAATAACTTTAATATCATTAATTCCAAAAGATGAGCACGATAATTAGTTACACATGTTTAGCACTTTGCAAGTTTCAAGGATTTTCGAATCTGGTAGCACAGTTGATCCTCTTAACAATGCTGTAGGTAGGTAAGATGAATTTACCCAGTGTTGTATTGGCTCAGACAATGTTCATTTCTTAACCTCTTCTTTTTAAAATTCTTCTACTGAAGAGGCTGGAAAGATGAATTCTTGGTTCTTCAGTCTCACCTGTACCCAACAATGGCCCTGGAACCTAGTTCTAGCCAAGAAGAAGAATGAAGGAAAAGGCTAAATAGTGTTCCGTGAAATATTTTTGATTTCTGATGAAAAGTGGCACAGATGTAGTTGGAGAAGTTTCCTTCACTTACCCTCCTTTCTTCATGTGACACATAATGTGATGCCTGGAAGAACAGGGGCCATCTTACAACCACATGGTAATGGTGAAACAGAAAATTAGAAAGACATGGAGTCCCTTAATTCATAATTCATTGTTGAGCACCTGAAACAATGCCTACAGCTCAGTTTTGGATTTTCTTTTTTTTTTTTTTTTTTTTTTTTTTTTTTTTTTTACTGTTTTGAGAGAAAATAACCCTTATTCGGTTGAACCTCTTTTATTCAGATACTCTATTATTTGCTAATACATTCCTACCTAATGGAGTTGGATTCATCACCATTTAATAGATGAGGAGAATAAACTTTAAATGAATTAGACAACATGCCTATTAGTATCACAACCACAGAGTAATGCTTCTTTATCTCTGTGTGGATTTTAATATGGTAATACACTAAAAATACATGAAGTGAAATCTTAAGTAAGACAATACATTTTTTTATACTTTTAAAAATAGAGCAAATCTGGGAAAAGATCTCAGTTATGCCTGGAGCAGAATGTGTTGCCTTTCTCTTCAGCCTGCTCTGAGCTCTGACAATTTCCATACTTATAAAAAAAAATAACTTGAAGATGGTAGTCATTTCCGAAAATTTAGGTACACTCTTCCATATTTGGCACTCTTATGCTGGTAATGAGAAGAAATACCACGTTATTTATTCCTAGCTTCACCAGTAATGTGCCTATTGATTGTTTCCAACTTTGGCTTTTAGGAACAGTACTACTATGAGGATTCTTTTCAGTGTCTCCTGGTGCATATATACATGCACTTTTTCCCTAAGTTGGGGACCACCTGTATGAGAATGGACTCTGTGTGCATGTGTGTGTGTGGTGTGTGTATACATCCTTTGTTGGTTATATGAGTTAATACTCTGCAATAATCTTTTGCTATTCTATGGCTTCTTTTCTCATTCTATGGTTTCTTTTGGAGAATGGAAGTCTTGCTATTTAATGTAACTAAATTCATTGATTCTTTCTTTTGTGGTTAATGCTTTCTTTTATCTTCTTTATGAGATTTTTATCCTTATAAGAAGTCATAAAAATATTCTTCTATGTTACCTTCTAAAAGCTTAAGACTCTCTCACATATAGATCTATAATCAATAAAATAATGATGTATGTATATGTGATGAAGTCAGGGTTCAATTTCATTTTCTACCTGTGGATACCCAATTGTCTCAGCGCCATTTATGGAAGAGACTGATCTTTTCCCCCCACTCATCTGCAGTGTTTCTTTTGACATAAATCAAGTATCCATTTATACAAGGCTCTATTTCTTCCTTCTCTCTTCTGTTCCATCCATTTTCTATCCATAGACAAAATCACATTGCCTTAATTACTACGATTTTATAATAAGTTTTGAAAAATGGTAACCCATGTTCTCATACACTGGTACTCTTCAAAAGTGCTTCTTCATCATTTTTTCACCTTTGCATTTCTATATAGATTTTAGAATCATTTTGTCAGTTTCCAGAGAAATACCTATAAGTATACTGATTGGGATTGCATTGAATTCATAGGTCAATTTAGGGGTAAATGATATCTTAACAATAATAAGTCTTCCATTCCATAAAGATGGTATATTTAACATTTATTTAGGCCTATTTTAGTTTCTGTCAATAATGTTTTATTGTATTATGCACAGAGGTCTTCACATATTTTGTTAGGTTTCATCTTAGATAATTAATGCTCATATTTTTATGACCCTATAAAGGTTATCTTTTTGAATGTCACTTTCTATATGTTGCTGATATATAGAAATACGATTCTTTTAATGATTTTCTGTCATAAAGTACTTGCTAAGCTTACTTATTAATTCTAATAACATATCTAGATTACTTTGTATTTCCTATATGCATAATCATATAATCATCATATATTTATAATCTCAAGTTTTTTTCCCCCCTTTTGAATGAATATAACTTTACCATGCTGGCTAGGATCTCAGTTAAATTGAAGAGATGGTAGTGGGCATCCCTGTGTTGTTCCAGATTTCAGAAAAAAATTATTCAGTGTGTCACCATTAAGTACATTTTGTAGCTGTCAGTTTTCAGGTAAAGAAAGTTCTCTTATAGGAATTTAGCTAAGCATTTTTATTATGAGTGTGTTATTAATTTTATCAAATGATTACACTCCTTTCATTTTGAAGATCATACGATTTTTTCATTTTAATATGGTAATGTGGTACATTATATAAAATAAATTTTTAATATAAAAGAAATCCAGAATTTCTGAAATAACTCAATGAACTAATGATGTATTATCCTTTTTTGTGTTGCTAATATTTTGTGAGGATTTTTGCATGTGTACTTTTGAATGAGATTCACATGTAATTTTCCTTTCTTATAAGCTCTTGTTAGAGTTTGTTAACAAGGTGTTGTTAAAGTTTGTTAACCAGGTGTTGTTAGACTCACAAAATGAGTTTGGAATTGTATCTTCTTTTTCCATTATTGGGAATATAGTTTGTGTAATGCTAGAATCATTGCTTTCTTGAATGTTTGGTAGAAATGCTAGTGAACCTCTTTGCACCTGCAGCTTTCAGTGTAGTAAGATTTTTATTACTGATGCAAATGCTTTAATATGATGGAACTATTCAGTTTTAAATTACTTCAGGATCCTTTTTTGTAAATTATATTTTTCTAATAATTTATGTTTTAAATAAATATTCAGTATATTGGCATAAAGTTGCTCATGATATTTTTATTATTTTGTTACTGTGTAAAGGATTTATGGCAATGTTCTGTTTCTCATTCTTAATGTGTTTCGGCAGAGTTTTGTTGAATTGCTAAAATAATCTTTGTTTTTAGAATCATTTTAGATTTACAGAGAAATTGCAAACATAGTACAGAGAGTTTCTGTATACACTATACCCAGTTTCCCCTATTATTAACATTTTATATTAGTATCATAAATTTCTTAAAATTAGTGTACCAGTGTTGATATACTATTATTAACTAAAATTCATACTTTATTCAGATTTTCCTACTTTTTATATAATGTCCTTTTTCTGTTCCAGAGTTTAATTTAGAATACCAAATTGGATTTAGTTGCCATGTCTCCTGAGGGGCTAGGAGGGTCTAGGCAGTGACAGTTTCTCAACTTTCCTTGTTTTTCATGTCAACATTTTGAGTAGTTTTGCTCAGGTATTTTATAGAGCATCTGTCTATTGGGATATGTCTGATGATTAGACTGGGGTTAGGGTATGCACTCTCAAAGTGACTTATGACTTTTGATGTTGACCTTAATCAAAAGGTTCAGGTAGAGTTTATGAGCTTTCTTCACGGTAAAGTACTCTTTTTCCTCCTTTCTACAAAATATTTTTTGAAAGGAAGTCACTGTGTGGTGTGTTGCCTTCCTAGAGTGCACAGTCACATTAAGGAATGCAAAGTTAAATTCTGCCCCCTTCGGGGTGGAATATCTACACTAGTAATTTGGAATTCTTCTTTAGAGGAGATTTGTCTCTTTTCGTATACAATTATTTAGGCGTTTGTTCAGTCATTTATTTATAAGAGAATTCATGGATATTTATTTTATACGTTGTCCTAATCCAATACTACTTAATTTTGTTGCTCAAATTGCTCCAGCATTGGACATTGATATCTCTTTCAGTTGGTTCCCGTGTCCCTTTGACAGACCCTCATCATTGTGTGTGTGCGTGTGTGTTTTGTGTTTAGGTGAACACTTCCTTACATCCTGGCACTACAAGATGCTTCAGGTTCATCTTGCATATTTCCTACCTCTGTACTAGAATAATTCATTTCTTCAAGGATGCTTGTTTCTTTTATTGGAGAATGGTGTTAGAAACTGAGATCTGAGCACTAGATGTGCTCCTTTACACTGAGGTGTTATTTCTAGGCTGTCAGCTGTCAGAGCATGGGAATATATGTGTATTAGTCTGTTTGTGTTGCTTATAACATAATATCTGGAACTGGGCAATTTATAAAGAAAATGAAATTTATTGCTTACAGTTTATGTGGCTGGGAAGTCCAAAGTCCATCTGGTGGTAGCGACAGTGACCCAGAGGTCTTACATTGCGAGATAGTGGAAGCAGAGAGAGCAAGAGAGGGAGAGAAAGACAGACTCTCCTCATCTTTTACAGCTCTCAGAACCACAACCCTGGCCAACATTTATAATCCATTCACTACTGCACAGTCTGCAACTCAATAACTTCTTCAAGGCCCCACCTTACAATAAGATTTCCTACCCTCTTAACAGTCACAGTGGGGGCTAAGTTCCTAATACATAAAACTTGGGGGACACAACTCAACTTCATGGAGTTTTTGGGGGGACGTAATTCAATCCACTACAATATGTATGTATACTAACCTGGGTATATACACATAACTATACATATTTGCATATGTAATCATCTGTATCTATATTAGGCTAAACATGAGTTCAGAGTGATGTCTCCAACTTTACCCATTACCACATGGATTATTCCACCTGTTCACTTTGATTATCTGTAAACCCCATCTCCAATGGTGAGAAACCTGGCTCTCACCATCTGCCATCCATTTACTTTTGTAAAAAATACTTTTCCACCTTAAAAATATTGACATCTTACAATATAGAGTCTTCTAATCTATGAACAAAGAATAGCTCTCCATTTGTGTAGATCATATTTAATTTCTTTCACTAAAATTGTGTAGTTTTCAGCATACAGATCATAGAAATATTTTGGTAGATATACACTTAAGTATTTTATTTTATATTGGTGCTATTGTAAATTATAGTCTTTAAAAAGTTTAAATTGTAGTTGTTCTTTATTGGTATATAGAAAAGCAATTGACATTTGTAGATTATTTTTGTATAATACAAACTTGCTATAATTGCTTACTAGTGCCAGAAGTTTTTTCTTGTTTTGTGGAGGATTTTCTATGTAGACAATTATGTTGTCTTCAAAAAAGGATAGTTTTATTTCTTCTCCAATGGGTATAATTTCTATTTTCCTTTTACTCTTATTGCACTGGCTAGGACTTCCAGTATGGTGTTAAATTGGATTGGTAAGAGAACATCCTTGCCTTGTTTCCAAAAGTGGTGAAGCATCCACTTTCTTGCCATTAAGTATGATGTTAGCTGTAGATGTTATTTACCGTGTTGAGGAAGTCTCCCTGCATTCCTAGATTTCTGAGAGATTTTATCATGAATGGGTGGTGGATATTGCCAAATGCATTATCTTCATCAATTGATAATATCACATGACCTTTCTTCTTTAGACTATTGTTGTAGGTTACATTGATTTTCAAATGCTGAACGAGTCGTGCATACATGGAATAATTCCCTCATTGTCGTGGTGCATATTTTAAAAATATATTGTGGGATTAGATTTGTTAATATTTTATTGAAGATTTTTGAATTTATGTCCAAGAGAGATTGGTCTGTAGTTTTCCTTTCTTGTAGTATCTTTATCTGGTTTTTGTATGAATTAGAAAGTTCTCCCTCTGCTCTTGTTTCCTGGAAGAGATAGTAGAGAATTGATCTCATTTCTTCCTTAAACATTTGGTAGCATTCACCAGTGAAACAATCTGGGCCTGGTGCTTCCTTTTTTGGAAGGTTATTAATTATTGCTTCATTTTCTGTAATAGTTTTAAATCTATTCAGATCATCTATTTCTCCTTGTGTGAATTTTCGTAATTTGTATCTTTGATGGAATTGGTCTGTTTTAAGTAATCAAAATTGTGGAATTAGAATTGTTAGCAGAATTCTTTGTTATCCTTTTAATGTACACAGGATCAGTTGTGATGATCTCTTTTTCCTTTATGATATTGATACCTTATGCTTTCTCTTTTTCTTTTAGTTTATCTAAAGGCTTATATTTTTTTTTTCAAAGGAACAGCTTTAGGTTTCTTTGCTTTTTCTCTATTTCTGTCCTGTTTCAATTTCATTGAGCTCTGCTCTAATATTTATTATTTCTATTTTCACGCTTGCTTTAAACTTAAATTGCTCTTTTTTCTCTAGTTCCTTAAATTGGTAATTAAATTATCAATAGCCTTTGTTAATTTCTAATGTGCATTTAATGCTATGAGTTTCTTTCTAAGTACTACTTTTACTGCATCCCACAAAATTTGATAAGTTATATTTTTATACTCATTAGGTTCAAAATATTTTAAAAGGTCTCTTGAGATGTTTCATTTACTCATTGTATTATTTTAACATGTGTTGTTTAATTTTCAAATATTTGGGAACTTCAGAGCTATCTTCTTGCTACTGATTTCTGATTTAATTTATTTGTTGTATGAGAATATATGTTGTATGATTTCTTTTAAAAGTTTTAAAGTGTGGGCCGGCCCGGTGGCACACTGCTGCAGTGAGCCACTTGGGAGTGCGGCGGCGCTCCTGCCGAGGGTTCGGATCCCACATACAGACAGGTTCCCGCTCACTGGCTGAGCAAGGTGCGGGCGCAGCACCGAGGTTTGCGATCCCGTTGCCGGTCCCGGTCCGGTAAGGGCACCACACTGAGGGTTGTGATCCGTTGCCAGACACGAAAAAAGACAAAAAGGAAAAAAAAAAAAGTTTTAAAGTGTGTTTTATGGCCTGTAATGTGGTTTATCTTGGTGAATGTTAAATGTGACTTGAGCATTGGAATAATTTATAAATCTCGATTAGATCGAGGTTATTGATTGTGGTGCTTAGCTCACCAACACCCTGTTTATTTTTTGCTGGGTTCATCTATCAATTACTAATAGAAGAGTTTGGAAGAGACCAAGTATCCAAAATTGTTTATTTCTTACTCTCTCCTTTGTTTTGACCAAAATTTAGTCTGGCTTCTCTTATCCACATAGACACCTTAACTTTGCTTGGCTCCCAGCTTTATTACTCACTGTACTACAATGCACAACATCTCCCCTTATCAGTTTATTTTGAGAAATGGATGACCACAGTGAGATCTATTTTCTTTCAGATCCCTCTGATAATTTCTTCTCATTTGCCCAACTTTCCTTTAGTTATTCTTTAACATTTTGGATTTGATTCTGAGATGCTTAAAGATTTCTGAGATAGAGGTAAACTCCCTATTGTTTCTTCTGATGAAAGTGTCTCCTTATATAAGTAAGGATATGTACTTTTAAAAATGTATTTGACAGAACTCTCCGACTCTAATAGTGGATATATCTATTTCTCCGTGCACTTTTGTCAGCTTTTGCCCCATGTACTTTGGGACTCTGTAGTTAAGTGTACACACATTTATAATAGTTATGTCTTCTTAGAGAATTTACTTCTTCATCCTTATGTAATGTTCCTTGTGAGAGTTAATTTTGTGTGTCAACTTGGCTAGGACACAGTATTCAGATATTTGGTCAAATATCAGTCTAAATGTCAATGTAAAATTATTCAGGTTAGATTAACATTTAAATCAGTAAGCTCTGAGTAGAGAAGATTGTCCTTCATAATGTGGGTCCTCTTCCAATCAGTTGAAGGTCTTAAGAGAAAAAAGAAAGAAGTCCCCTGAGGAAGTGGGAATTCTGCTCCCAAGCTTCCCTTGGACTCAAGATGCAACAACAACCCCTTCCTGGGTCTTCAGCATGCCCACCTGCCCTGCACATTTTGGACTTGTTAGGCTCCACTATCATGTGAGTGTGGGCCAACTTCATTTTTGGGGGTGGCAAATTTTATTTTATTTATTTATTTATATTTTTTTCAATATGGGTTGATCAAATAAATCTTATTAGAATGTTCATCATTAAAAATTATAATTATTCATTGTGTATTTATGTCCCTTATGCAATTTCTCCCTAACCCCCCAACGCCCTCCCTCTTTCCCACCTCTAGTAACGATAGGTGTGTTCTCTCTTTCTGAAAATTTAACATATTGTGATCTTTTTCTTTCTTTCTTTCCTAGATCCCACGTATGAGTGAGGACATATGGTATTTCTCTTTCTGTGCCTGGCTTATTTCACTTAACATAATTTTCTCCAAGCTCATCCGTGTTGCTGTGAATAACAGAATTTCATTCTTTTTTATGGTTCAGGAGTATTCCATTGTGTAAATATACCACATTTTACCTATCCATTCATCCACTGATGTACATTTAGGTTGGTTCTATATCTTACCTATTGTAAATAGAGCTGCAATGAACATGGGGGTGCATTTATCCCTTTGACATGATTTCCATTCCTTTGGGTATATAACCAACAGTGGGATTGCTGGGTCATATGGCAGTTCTGTCTGTAGTTGTTTGAGGAACCTCCATACTGTTTTCCATAGTAGCTGCATTAATTTATAGACCCATCAGCAGTTGTAGGAGGGTGCCCCATTCTCCACATCCTCACCAGCATTTGTTATTCTCAGTCTTTTTGATAATAGCCAGTCTAACTGGGGTTAGATGATATCTCAATGTGGTTTTAACTTGGATCTCCATGATAATTAGTGATGTTGAACATATTTTCATGTACTTGTTGGCCATTTGTATGTCCCTATTAAGCATAATATTAGAAGTATTGGCCAGAGCAATCAGGCAAGGGGAAGAAATAAAGGGCTCCAAACTGGAAAAGACGAAGTCAAACTGTCATTAGATGCCACGATTCTATACATAGAAAAACCCAAAACTTCCACCAAAAAACTCCTAGAGCTCATAAACAAATTCAGTAAAGTTGTAGGATACAAAATCAACACACAAATATCAGTAGCATTTTATACACCAACAATGAACAAGCAGAAAAAGAAATCAAGAAAGCAAGTCCATTTGCAATAGCTACCAAAAGGATAAAATACCTAGGAATAAATTTACCAAAGAGGTGAAAGATCTCTACAATGAGAATTACAAAACACTACTGAAAGAAATTAACGAGGACATTAAATGATGGAAAGACATTCCATGCTCTTAGATGAGAAGAATTAACGTCGTGAAAATGTCTATACTACCCAAAGCAATCTACAGATTCCTTGCAATCCCTATCAAAATACCAATGGCATTCTTCACAGAAATAGAAAAACGATCCTAAAATTCATATGGAACAACAAAAGACCCCAAAGAGTCAAAGCAATCCTGACCCCAAAATATAAAACTGCGGGCCACTTTCTTAAGGTAAATCTCTCTCTCTCTCTCCTCTCTCTCTCTCTCTCTCTCTCTCTCTCTCTCTCTCTCTCTCCCTCCCTCCCTCCCTCCCTCCCTCCCTCTCCACAGATGCGCACACACACACACACTCTACTGTTTCTGTTTCTGGAGAGTCCTTACTGATACATCTCCTTATATCCCTGATAATTTTTCTTACTCTGAAGTCAGCTTTGTCTGTAATTAATATAGCAACACCAGCTTTGTTTAAATTGGTGTTAGCAAGTTTCTTTGTTCTATATCTTTACTTTCAATCTATCCGTTTATATTTAAAATGGGTTTCTTATAGACAACATATAATTGGATCTTTTTTTCCCACCGTGACAATCTGTTTTAATTGATGAACTTAGACCATTCCCATTTAAAGTGATTTTTTTATGTATGTAAATTAATATCTACCATTTTTGTACCTGTTTTGCATTCATTGGAAATTGCTTGTTTTTCTCAGTCTTTTTCTTTATTCTTTGGTTTTAAGTGCAGATTACATTTAATACTATTCTTTTCTCCTCTCCTACCATATCGATTATACTTCTTTTTAAAAATTTTAGTGGTTGCTCTAGCATTGGCGATATGTATTTATGACTAGTCTAAGTCCATCATCAAATAGCATCATGTCAATTCACAGGTAGTGTAGGTATTTTATAACAAAGTATTTCCAATTTCTCCTTCCCATCCTTATTACATTGTTGTCTTTTGTTTCCCTCATCCATAGGCATAATCACCGAATACATCATTGCTGTTATTACTTTAACAATTATCCTTTAGATTAGTTAAGAAGATAAATAAAATATTTTATTTTTTCTTTATTTATTTCTTCTCTGATGCTCTTCCTTTATTTGTGTAGATCTAAGGTTCTGACTTATGTGATTTCCTTCTACCTAAATAACTTCTTGAAACATTTCTTACAGTGCAACTCTTCTGGCAATGAATTCTCTCAGTTGAATTGGCCTGAAGAAGTCTTTATTTCTCCTTCATTGTAGATGAAGAATTTTGCTGAATGTAGAACTCTATGTTGGTAGTATTAAATTAAATTAAATGTGCCCTAAAGCTGCCTTTGTGCTTCAAGTTCCTACAAAGCAAACTGCAACCTAATTTAGTATGTCAAAAACAGCAACCTAACTTAGTCTACTCTTTACTCTTGTAAAAAGTAGGTGAGACTTAGCCAATCACAGCAGCAGAGCTTCAGCCCATCACAGGCTGCCAGCTGATCACACCATGCCCAAATAAGGCAAATGCTGAGCTGTAACCAATCAGGCTATTTCTTATATTACATCTTTTTTCTTTCTATAATACTGCCTACCCATATTGCTGGGTGGAGCTCTCTGGAACTCTAGTGGTTCAGGGTGCTTCCTGATTCACGAATCATTCTTTACTCAAATGAACTCTGCTAAATTTAATTTGTCTAAAGTTTTTCTTTTAGCAACGGGTTTTTCTTTTTTTCTTTCTTTCAATACATTATATATTTTACTCCAGTCTCTTCTGGCTTCTATGGTATTTTATGAGAAGTTTGCTGTAATTTTATTCTTATTTTCTATAGAATAAGGCTTTTTTTTTCCCTCTGGTTTCTTTCTAGATTTTTTTCTTTGTCTTTCTGTGGTTTGACTATGATTTGTCTGAGTGTATTTTCTTTTTTTGTATTTATTCCCCTTGCTATTCTCTGAGCTTCGTGGATCAGTCGCTTACTGTCTGTAATTAATATTAGGTAGTTCTTGGTCACTATTAGTTCAAATATATCTTCTATTCCATTTTATTTTTCTTCTTCTGATATCCAAATTATTCATATGTTACACATTTTGAGATTTTTGGATATTTTCATATTTTGCTCTTTTTCTTTCATTTTTCCTCCATTGTACTATAATTTAGGAAGTTTATATTGCCATATCTTTAAGCTCACTAGTTCTTTCTCCAGCCATGCCCATTTTTCTGATGAGCTCATCAAAGGTATTCATTATTTCTCTTACAGTGATTTAGAATTTCCAGAATTTTCTCTTGATTCTTTTTTAGAGTTTTTGTCTCTCTGCTTTTAATACTCATATATTTTTACATATTATCTACTTCTCCATTAGACTCCTTACTATATTAATCATTGTTATTTTAAATTGCCTGCTTGATAATTCCAAAATCTCTGTCACATCTGAGTCTTGTTTTAATGCTTGCTTCGTCTTTCCAGTCTGTGTCTTTTTCTTGCTGTTTAGCATACCTTGTTATTTTTTTGTTAAAAACCAGGCAAGGCATATTGAATAATACAAACTAAGTTCAATAAGCTGTTAGTGTGAGGCTTTATGTTAATTCACCTATGAGTTTGGCTGTGTTTAATGTCTGATGTAGTTGCATATGCAGAGGCTTCAGATTCCTCTCAAGTCCTTGTTTTTGTGTCTTATAGTTTTTTCAGTTGTAATCCTCTGTATTATATGGGAGTCCTATTAGTATCATAGTGAAGTCTGTCAGAGGGTAAATATTCTGTAATTTTACAATTATAGTTTTAGTGATTTTATGTCCCTGAGTTGTGAACTTCAAAAGTGTTTATTAGATTCCCCTCACTTAGGTGAAAACGAAAGAATAGAGGATGCCAGTTTGGTAAATGCCCTTGCTACTAGGTACATTAATGCTCAGTTAAAGCATTTTCCACTGAAGGGTAAGGGCTTTTTTAAAATTATTAATATTTTGTATTTATTTTTTTGGCAGATGGACAGTAAGAGGATCTGAACCCTGACCTTGGTGTTACCAGCACCATGCTCTGACAACGTGAGTTAACATGCCAACCACTATTAATTTTGGTTGTACATATTTGTGGGGTACAGAGTTATATTTCAATATATGTGTACAATGTGTGAGGATCTAATCAGTGTAATTAGCATATTCATCGTTGCAACACAATCATTTTTTTTGTGATGTGATCATTTAATCTCCTCTCTAGACCTCTCTGGGAGTATTTCAAAGTGCTTACTTTTCTTCTTCTCCTGCCGGAAGCATGAGATAATTTTTTCTTAATCTTTGCCGTGAGAACATGGTGTGGTTCCTGGAGTGTAAGCCCATGAAAGCATGGGACTCTCCCTAAGATTGGGGCCCCAGAAGTTTTTCATTCTCAGGCTAGGCCACACGCAACCATTTAAGTGTTTTCAGCAGTGTATGACTTCAGCAGCTTCTGCTACAAGTTAGCGGTTCTTGGCTCTGACTCTGTTTGTTTTTATAGATTTGGGGATGGCGGTTTATCCTGCTACCTCAGTTCTCTGAAGGATACAAGAAAAGTTGTTGGTGTTCAATTTACTCAGCTTGTTTCTTTTTTTGAGGACGGAAATGATAATTTTCAAGCTCTTTACATGTCACTGATGAAACCAGAAATCTATCAATTTTGTTATTTATGGTGAAGTACCAACTTTCTTGACCCTCTATTTTGTGCATTCATTTGCTATTTCAATAATTTGCCTCTCATGTTTAATATTATCTTCTTTTTATGATTTTGTTGTTTTTTTTCATTTCTTCTCTAAACATATTGAAATAAATAGCTAGCGCATTAATTTTCATTTTGTATTCTTTTCTAACATGTGCATTTAAGCAATAAATTTCTTGCTAAGCATGGCTTTATCTTCATCCTAAACATTTTGCTATTAGTGTTTTTACTTTTACTTCAAAACTGTTTCTAATTTCCATTAGGACTTATTTGTTTATCGACAGATTTTAAAATGTATTTTGTAATTTCTAAAAAGATGGAAATTTTCATGTTTTCCTGGTGATATTACTTTCTGACGTAACTTTCTGTGATAACTTTGTAATCACAGAGCATATTCTAAAACTGAAATTGTTTGATTTTATTAAGACTGCTAACTTTGTGGTCAAGGATATACTCAATGTTTACCAATGTTTACCAATGTTCAGTGTGTGGTTATTAGAATTTGTATTATTCAGTAATTATGCAGCAGTTACGTTTAAATTTTAATCATTTAATTCTATTTTTCAATGTCTTTACTAATATTTTTGTTTGTTTGACTTGTCCTTTGCTGAGAACAGTATGCTATGTGAGCAAAGTTTATTTCTTTGTATAGTCGTACTAATAATCTTTTTTATATTGTGGCCATATTCTTAGCACAAAAAAATATTGACAGTCAACTGTTTTGTATTTCTAATGAATTAAATCTTTTTATGAAGTTACTAATTCATATTGCTATAAATTCTATTTTATCTCGTGTCAATATAGTTATGCCAGTAGCAATTGGAAAGGTAATTAAGTGTTATTTTTAAAATCTCTTTGGACTAAAGATGTAATAAGAAGAGTTCAATAGGAAGAGAGAAATGGTGGTGGTAATGACAATGACAAAGTTGCCGAATGCTGGACTGGAAGTGAAGGGTGATTACATTTCTTTCATTTCTTTAGCTTAGCTTCATCCTGTTAATGGAAGATAATTGTTTAATGAAGTTAATTAGCTCATCTGAGGAGCATTCATTGAAAAAATGTTAATTTTTTATTCATTCAACAAATATTAAGTACTTATATTTTGCTAAGAACTGGGCTAGGTGCTATGAGACACAGGAAAACAAAACAGTGTATTTTGTCTTTAAATAACACATAGTCTTCTAGTAATCAAGTAGACACGACTGTAAGATATAATATAAATAGGTGGAGAGAGAGAGAGAGAAACACTACTCTAGCACACAGAGCATACCAGAAATGAATGAGAGAAATAACATTTAAGTGCTTACATTGTACTAGGCACTCTTTCTAGATGTTCATTTATTTATCCATCACAACTGCAGAAAGTCGGTACTGTCATTATCCTCATTCTGTGATAAGGAAATTAAGGCACAGAGAGGTTGGATGATGTGCCCAGTGACAGACACCTAGAAAGTAGTAGATTTGGGAACTTTTTAAAATTTTATTATGAATATTCATGAGATACAAAGCTGATTGTCACCCCTTGTGTCATGATGTGAGGGCCAGATTCATACTGGCAGCATATCCATTACCAGAAATTACTTTTGTACACCATGTCCCCCACCCAATTATCCCCGCTTCCCTCCCCCTCCCCCTTTCCCCCTGACTCTACTTTGTAGCCCAAGGAATGTTCTCTCCCTCGGCAAAACCAACACACTACTGTACTCTGTAAATTAGTACAACCACTATGGAAAACAGTATGGAGGTTTCTCAAACAACTACAGATAGATCTTTCACATTATTCAGCAATCCCACTTCTGGGTATATACCCAGAGGAATGGAAATTATCATGTTGAAGGGATACCTGCACTCCCATGTTCATCGCAGCTCTGTTAACAATAGCCAATACATGGAACCAACCTAAATGTCCATCGATGGATGATTGGATAAGGAAACTGGTATATATACACCATGGAATATTACTCTGCCATAAAAAAGAATGAAATACTCCCATTTGCAACAACATGGATGAGCCTGGAGAAACTTATGTTGAGTGAAATAAGCAAAGCACAGAGTGATAAATACTGCATGATGTCACTCATATGTGAGAGCTACACTACCTCCTTGTGTCATGAATATATATATATATATATAATTAAAGGGCTATGGTAGTTTAGAGGAGGAACTGATTAATTCTTTCTTAGTGGTCATAGAAGGCCACTGATGGTTGAGTAAGGTTTGACTGGCAAGACATAACATGTCATTGAGGAGGTGAAAAGGCTGTTAAAGTCTGAAAAAGCAGTAAGAGCAAAAGCAACAGAGGTGTTAATGTGCCTGAGGTGTTCAAAGCAAGGAACGTGCATGGTCCTGTAGGTGGACCACAGGTTGGGTGGGGCGTAGGGGTATGCTGATAGCCCTGGAAACAGAGCCTGGAGCTCCAATGTAGAGGGCCTCGGAATGCCATGCCAGTGATTTCAGGTTTCACTATACCTATAGTGCCAAATGCTTGCAAAGGACAAATGTGCATGATACAAGCCTGAAACCAGGCTGTGGCAGTGAAAGTGCGAAGGCTGACAAGATTCCAGGGATAGCTTCAGGGCAGAACCAGCTGACTTTTAGGACTGGTAAGGTGGTGTTGAGGAAGAGGAAGAGGTTCATGTGGTGCTGGGGTTCTAGTTCTGGTGAAGAGACTTCAAATTCAGCTTTGTTCAGTTCATCTACCATTTACTGGGTACGTCTGGTGAGGCTCCAGGGGACAGGAAGGCTGGTTGGCTTTTGCAAAGACATTCCCGGTCTGGAAGGCTCCAGACGATGGTGCACTTCCGCTAACTGATACAACTCTATGGTGTAATAAAGCGTCTGTGGTTTACTTTACCAGACTTGTTGAGCTAAAAAAAGAGGTTTTTTTTTTTTTTTTTTAATTTCATCCTCAATGAAATCAAGGATTCTTTTAACAGATATTTAAAATTATGAACCATTAATGCTCCCCGCCACACACATTCTTTCACACTTTCTCTGACATCTCCATTAATCTGAAGGAATGATTGATACCAATTCACACCCTTAGGCTGACTGTACCTGCCTTTTTAATACCTTTTCTATGGTACATATTCAAAAATAGGCTGCTGGATTCTTAGTTTCTCAAAACCACGAAGCAAAAACTCAGGCCAGCGAAAAGAGTGGGCGGAGGCGAGGCTCGGGGATGGAGGGGAAGTTTGCGAGCACTTTCACAGGGCCCCTGTTGCTATGGAAACAGTTGCCTGTGTCTGTCCCGCCTGCATATGTTCAGAATAACCACTTTCTATTAACAGTCTCAAATTAAGCCTTCTATGGAACCAGGAATCAGCAGAGGAAAACTATCTTAACACATTAGAAATCTGTGATGGGAGTGGGCTAGCGTTTTGGTCTTCAGAGGAGGCTGCGGGAAGTAAGTGGGACCATCTGGTCGCCATTTCCAAACTCAGTGAAAAAAAGGAAGGATGAGAATTTACCTCATACCTGGCCATGGATTACACATTTTTAAGCTAAAATTTGTTTTTTTTTTTTTAATTTATCAATATAAAATGTAGTTTATTTTCTTGTCCCTTTAACTTTTCCTCCAACTAAAACTTGTTGATGGTGACTATATGTCAGGCAGTGGGATGCACATTTTTGTTTCATGTCTTATTTAATCCTCAGAACAACCCAGTAGGATAGTATTATTATTGTTATTATTCTTATCTTTAGTTTACTGAAAAGGAACTGGGGCTAAGAGAGGGGAAGTTACTTGCCCCAGGTTGGCCTGAGCTTTTCTCCTCTTGCTGTACCTTTTTGTGGGCTTCCTGGGACATGTTCTACTGGGAAAAACAGTTGAAATCTTCACTTATTCTGAATTCTCCTGATTCTCCATTAGTGGTAAATGAGTAACTCTGTGAGTCAAGTCATCAATGAAGTCAGGGATGAGTATATATATTATGGGTATATATTTGGAGATTAAGATGAAGTTCCAGAAGTCCTTTGGTTTTGTGTTTGCACTTGTGTGCAAATGAATCTGTACTAGTGTTTCCTGTTTTTCTTTCCCATAAAATGCAGAGGATTTCAGGACCAGACCCCTCTACATAGGATATGATCACTAACACCCCAACCCTCACCTTTTTGTTGCTGCTGTTCTGTTAATGGGCAATAAGGATAAGACTAGGTATTAGAAATTGGGTTAGGCTTAGACAGTATTCACCCAGTCAGCTGTACTAGGGCTATGATTGACACTCATTACCTCCAGTTTCCTCAAAATCCATCACCTTTGCCAACCCTGAGAACTGAATTTTATTTACTACTAGCCCATTGAGGCTGTTCCATCAGAGAGCACCAAGGTGATTGGCATTTTGTTAGTTCTCAAGTCTCAGTGATACCTCTGCTGGCATATAACACCAATGACTGTCCCACCTTAAAGCAGATCAAAACACAAATTACCAAATGCTTTCTCTGTGTCAGACATTGTGCTAGGTGCTAAGGATACAGACACATGTAAGACCTAGTCCCTGCCTTCAGTAATATTATCAATTAATATAGTAGGTTCTTAAACATATAATTTATGATACTGTGTGCAAAGGGATGGGGTAGGAATTGTCAGCTTATTTTTTTTGAGGAGGTGGCAGGGAGGAGGATCAGGGAGGGTTGTAAGGAGATGGTGACACCTGAGGCTACAGTTTTAGGGTGAACCAAAGTTTTCCTGGTGATCAGGGATGTGGCATGGAGGAAGAGTATCCCAGGTAGAGGAGGACCTATGTCACGTCATGAGTGGGTGAGCGAGAGAATGGGCTGCGCATGGGACTCTAATCGTTTGGCCTGACGCTTCAGGCTCCCGGTTCTCCATCGACCGTCCTGAGAATACCTTTTCTCTTTCACTCCTCATACCAAGTACTCCTCAAAGTTTAGTTGGCTTAGTTTCTAGTCTCTTTTTACTACTTCCTGAGAACTTTTTAAAAATACCATGACATGAAACGTCACACCAACATGGACTCCGATATATTACTCTGCGACAGCTGTGATGTGTTCTTTTCTCTCGTGTGTCAATTCTTGTCTCCCGCATTTACATGTGCATAGCCAGCACCAGCTCAGGCCCAGGATATTAAAACTACACAATTCACTTGTCCTCCAAAACTGTTGCCCGAGCTTCTGTACTTTTTATTTTTTTATGTTCTCACTATTATTCAGGGGCCTGGTCCTAAAATTTGGAGTCATCACTGACTCCTCCTGCTACCAAACACCTTGTTAGGATCCAGGGCCAGACTGACAGTGTTACTCTCTAAATCCCCATTTGTACCCTTTTCTTAAATTTCTGAGCAACTTTTGCCTGGCTCCACGCTGTTGGCATCTCTCTCTGGTTTTACAAGCCATGTCAAAAATGATTGACAGCGGCTAAAATTATACCTGTAAGGGTCTTTCCCACCAGGAATGTCATTAGGCTGGATCTGAGGGTTTATACTGTAGTGAATAATTGGATAATCCCGTGCTAATTCTTGGTTAATCTGAGGCTGTGATTTGATCCTTAAACCGTCTGCTCTATCTGTTCCAATTAGAAGAACATTGTCTTGCTCAGATAAAACAGGTGCACAAAAGAAAATTAGTAGTTTGAAATTTTTCCTATAATCTGTGAACCTGACGCCTTCTTTTGTCCCCACTCTCTTCTCCTACAGAATTTTTTGTAGTTGTTGACACTGTGACCACCCTGCTCTTGATATGATCTTGTCTTTGATTGTGTGACACCACTCTCTTCTGATTTTCTTTTTCTTTCTGAGGAAAAATTTTTCAGACTTTGCTGGAGAAGCCTCTTTCTCTGCTACACATTAAAAGTTTATGATTCCCAGACGTCTGCCCTGGGTTTATTGTCTTTTATACTCTTCAGACTTTATCAGGTCCTCTCATCCACTCTCCCAGCCTCCACTGCCGCCAGTCACACATCTGAATCCGCAGCTCAGACTTCTCTTCTAGAGAATCAGCTGCCTCACTGATATCCCCACTTGGATTGTCTCATAGATGTTGTAGCCTCAGCCTCCCTCAGGGTACCCAGACATGTGGTCAGACATCATTTTGGGTGTGCCTGCAAGGGTGCTTCTAAGTGAAAATACCACTTGAATCAGTAGACTGAGTAAAGCACATTGCCCTCCAGCATGTGGGTGGGCCTCATCCAACCTACTGAAGACCTGAAGAGAACAAGAGGCTGAGATAGAGGGAACTGCTTCTGCCCAACCACTTGAGATGGGACATCCGTCTTGCAGGCTGCGAACTTAGACCAAAACACTGGATCTTCTTGGGTCTCAAGCCTGTCAGCTTTTAGATTGGAATGTACACCATTAGCTCTCCTGGTCCTTCAGATGTGAGCTGGAACCACATATCAGTTCTCCCGGGTCTCCAGCTTTCCACCTGAGATCTTGGGACTTCTCAGCCTCTGTAATTGTGTGAGCCAATTCCTTACAATAAATTTCTCTTTCTCTCACACACATACACACACATATGCATATACATATTA
The DNA here is from genome assembly GCF_000696425.1 of Galeopterus variegatus. Classification (NCBI taxonomy): domain Eukaryota; kingdom Metazoa; phylum Chordata; class Mammalia; order Dermoptera; family Cynocephalidae; genus Galeopterus; species Galeopterus variegatus. The sequence continues at coordinate 437,837 of NW_007727265.1, forward strand.
TATGTATAAATGTGAATGGATATAGATATAGATCCTATTGATTTTGTTATTCTGGGGAATCCTATTAGTTTTTCTTCTTTCTGTACTTAGCTGTCCTCAGCTCGATTTTTGTCTATGTGATTGATTTTAATATATTATAAATTACCTTTTTTGTTTGTACAATTTTATGAATTTTAACAAATGTATAGATTCTTGTAGCTACCAACACAATCAGGATATAAAACAGTTCCATTACCCCTCAAGTTTTCTCATGTTTCCCCTTTATACATAAACTCTTCCCCCAGCCAGAAACCCTAGCAATTTCTGATGTTTTGCATTGCTTTTGCTTGTGAAGAGTGTCATATAAATGGAATTCTAGAGCTGAAATCTTTCAGATTTTTTTTCCACTCAGCTTATTTCCTGGGACAATCACCCAAGTTGCCTGTATCAGTAGTTTGTTCCTTTTTATTCCAGAGTAGTGTTCCACTGTATAGATGTACCACATTCTGGTTATCTGTATCCATTCTTCTGTTGGAAATATTTGTGTTGTTAACAGTTTATGATGATTATGAAGAAATCTGCTACTAAACATTCATGTACAGATTTGTGTGTGAACACAATTCACTGCAGCACGTACCTGGGGTAAATATAAAATGGGTGGGATTGTGGGTTCATATGGTGAGTATATGTTTAACTTCAAGAAACAGTGAAATTGTTTTCAAAAGATGGTGTACATTTGCATCCCCATCAGCAATGGACAAGAGATCCTATTGTCCTGCACCCTTGTCAGCACTTGGTATTGCCTGGCTGCACTTGGTGTTGCCTGGCTGTTCTTGTTGTTTTCCACCTAAGGAATGTGTAGCTGTGTCTCACTGTGGGTTTCATATGCATCTCCCTAAGGACATATTTTCATCAGTTTATTTGCCATCTACATATCTTTTTTGTTGAAGTGTCTGTTCACATCTTTGCCCTTTCAACTTTTTTTTTAATTGAGTTGTAATAATTCTTTATATGTTCTTGATAAAAGACCTTTGTCAAGTATATGATTGGCAAATATTCTCTGTCTGTAGCTTGTCTTCTAATTCTCACCATTAAGATAATTAGAAGATGGATTCTCTTAATTTGTCTTAGAGCAAACATTTTTATATTTTAGTTTTGATTAAGGTTTGTAGTTCTGTTGATCCAATCCTCCATTTTAGGTCATACATTTGGTGTCATGTCTAAAAACTATTTACCAAGCCCTAGATCCCAAACATTTCTTTTTATGCTTTCTTATAAAAGTTTTAGTTTTACATATAAATCCATGTAAGATTTTCAGTTAATTTTTGTATAAAGCGTGAGGTTTAGGCTGAATTTGGAGGGGTGTTTATTTTGTTTTTTGCATGTGGATTTCCAACGTTCCAGCATTTGTTGAAAGGACTGTCCTTTCTCCATCAATTTGCCTTTGCACCTTCGTCTAAAAGTTGTCCATATGCGAGAGGACTTCAAAAACTTCATGGAAAGATTTGTATTATCTTTTAATTCAATTTTTCACAAGCTTTTTGAAGTTCACTTGTATGCGCGTGTCCATTCCTGGATCCTCTCGTTTTCCAGTATTTTCTACTTGGCTAGCCACACCAGTCTGGAGGTGGGTCTTACTGACTGGTGAGAAGTGAGCTGCTGCCCACCAGAGGGAGGCTTAACAGATGCACCTGATTCTCATTGGATGGAGAGCTTACCAATCTGATGGGGGGGGGTGCTGGGGATCTCAACTAAAAGGGGCTTTACTAGGAGACAGCTGTTGGCATGGCCGGTAGTGAGTCATGAGGGATCAAATTTTTCATTCCACCACCACGTCCAGGTATATGACTTGTTTGGCCTCTTGTTGTGAGCATGTAGATCTGTCAGTAAAAACTGACTTCATAATTGCCATATGCTGACTCCCTTTATCTGGAATAACTTTTCCTGTCTCCCTCTATGTGCCCCACTGACTTTTCACCAAGCAAATGCCTAGTTCCCTCCACCTCAGCAGCCTCTCTCTGTACCTCTTGGCTCCTCAAAAAGGATTAGGTGCTCCCTCCAGACCTACCCCAGCCTCTGTGAAGCCTTTTCCAGCAAGGGTCAGGTTGGTTCCATCTCTGCTCCACCCACACCTGGGGCAGTGCCTGGTCCTCTGTAGATACTCAGTGTTTTGTACTTTAATTTACTCCTGATTATTTTGGAAGAAAATAAGCAATATAAAATGTTTTAAAACATTTTCCAGAAAGAAGGGAAGGCTGAATGATGCTGTATAAGAACTAAACTAAGATTGGGGGTCCTGAGTTCTAATCCCGCTTACCACAAAGCAGCTGTGTGACTGGGAATGAGTCCTCTCATCCCCTGGGATGCTGTGTTCTCATCTGAAAAAGGAATAAATTGAATGAGAACAAGAGTTGCAAAGCCAAGGCCAACAGATGTCAGACAGGCACCACAAATTAGTGACATATGATGGCTGTAACAATTGACACTCTGCCTCTCTGAGGGATGTGAGGGAGTGGAGGAAACAGGGTGACTAGGAACTCATGCCCACTAAGGGCAGCCACTATTGCTCAGCTCCAGCTGAGTTGTGACTTGCAAGCTCAGTGTTGCCACATCATCTGATTTTCCAGAAGAAACCAGATATCCAGATCTGCATCTGAAGACCCATATTTTAAAATATTTTCCTCCAGTTTTAAAAAATGACCATGCAGGCTAAAGAAAATCCATTTTGTGAGCCAGACCTCAGATTTGTGACCTCTGAAGTTGGTAGATTCTGTGGCTCCTCTGCTTTAAGAATCTTGGATTCCTTGTGTTCTTCTTAGCAAGATGGGATTCGGAATAAATAATCTCTGCTATGGTTTGAATGTTTGTGTCTCTCCAAACTTCTTGTTGAAACTTAATCCCCAATGCAATGGTATTCAGAGGTGGGACCTTTAGGAGATGATAAACCATGAGGGGTTCACAATCATACATGGAATTAGTGCCCTCATAAACGGGCTCGAAGGAACTAGCTAGCCCCTGCCCTTTCCACCATGTGAGGATGCAGATACAAGGCAGCATCTTTGGAGAAGAAAGCCCTCACCAAACCCCAGATCTGCTGTTGCTTTGATCTTGGACTTCCCAGCCTCCAGAACCATAAGCAATAAATTTCTGTTTTTTGTAAACTATCCAGCATAAGGAATTTTGTTATAACAGCAGGAGCACACTGACACAACATACTTTTAGCTGAGCATACACTTAGCAATATTAATATGCTTTTTATGTTAACCTCTTTGAAAATTAAATACTTTATTAAAATATTATTAGCAGCTTTGAGTGCTTTTAACACAATATTTACATTTAGGAGGCTGTATGAAAGTCATTTATTCAGACATTTGTAGCAGTGATAAAATCTTAAAAGTATTTGTTACCAGAAGTACTTTACTCATTTTTTAAATCTTAATTTCAGTGCAGAACCTATCATCTGTAACCCTGGTGGCTCATAGCCAAATGCAAGAACACCGTGTAAGCTCCCTCTGCCCCGCATTTGACAGTGTGTAGGATAGGATTCTAATTGAATGGGTTGGGCACACCTGTCCTCCTTCAACTATTCCCTAGATTCGTGGCTAGAACGGGAGATTACCCTTTTTCCAGCCTGACTCTTCCTTCAACACTGACCTGGGAATTTCATGTTTCATCGACTGCTCAGCCTCAGGGCTGCATCTCAGCCTGGCCTGGCTTCCTTTGCCTCCTTCTTGCTTACTGTAGGCTTTGGGGACTCTCCTGTCCTGCTGAGCTGCCCACACCCAGGGCCTCCCTCCAGGGGCCTCTTCCTGCCAAGGCTGGCCTCTCGGTTGTCCAGAGCCTCCTCACCCCCCTTCCTTAGAAGCCCTGAATACAAGTGCTCAGACTCTGTTTATGTGCATGGATTTTCTGTCATTCACTGTGGGATACAGACAGAGGGTTGTAACTTTCACCAGCTTGGTGAGACATGTCCTAACCTCCCAAGTCCTTAGAGTCCTGGTGCCGGGATTCTGATTTTCCACTGTCCTAGTGTTTCTGGGCCCTCAGCCTCATGTTGACGCTCTGTTCAGAAGCAGTGAATCCTGGAGAAGCCACCGGCCCAGTTGGCTGTTGCTCCCACCCTGCATCTGTGGGAACAGTCTGCATCTCCATGGAAGACCAAGAGCTGGGCATCTTCCCTACCTGGAAGTAAGCTTCTTTTGCCCTTCTCTCACTCAGCCTCTTGTGGAAGTATAGGAGGGTGGGGCTATTTGCCAGGCGGTAGTTGGCGGATTAGCAGTTAACCCTCACACAGATGGGTACTTCCCAGGAGGCTCTGTGGGAGGCACTCAAGAACTTCCACATCTTTACCTTGTGAGTCTCTTTCCTCACCTGTAAAATGGGGGTAAGCACAGTGCCTCCTGCACAGTGGCTCCGTCACTTCTTGGAGTTGTTGGGAGAATCAGTGAGATGTGTGTGTGCCTCTAAAGCTCCTGGCACAGTGCCTGGTACAAAGGAAGGTGTCATAAGTCAGCAGGGGTTGTTGTCATTATCAGCAGGAAGACCCCAATTTACACGGGGCTGACACCTCTTGGGACAGCTCTAGTGAAAGGGTCTGCCATTTTGAGGAGCAGGAAGTCCGGCCCTGGTCCTTCTGGAGGACAACGTGGCCCTGGTGCTCAGGGTCATCTCCCTTAAGCAGTCCCCTAGTTCATGCATGAAGAGGGTGCTCTGGCCACTCAGTGCCTAGTTTGTGGTGCTATCAGCCCATGCTTGTCATAATGTAGATGCAAGTCCTAGAAACTGCGGGGGGGGGGGGATTGCATTGTAAAATTATTGAATACCTGTGATGGCATAGGTCTTGACCAATCAGAACAGTGTGTGCTGCTGTGAACTCCCACCACATCCCATCAACAACACTAACATGCAGAGTCTATGACCAAATCCTCACTTTCCCAGTGAAAATTTTGTGGCACACGCTAACCTTGGATTGAATCAATAGAGCCCTCTTCATGATAAGCCTTAAAAAATATCATGCAGATTGGTGAAATGCACTCGCCACTGTACCTCCTGCCTGGGGAGGTCCCTTCCAACTCTCCTTCCTGAGTTTAGGTTGCAGAAGGGTGCGCACATCTGTTTGAGTAGCAACAACTGACATGGACAGGCTAAGTGGGTGACAAGCATCATCTCCTTTGACTCTTCACAGTACAGCTCTGGCATAGGTGACATAATTTCCTGAGGAAACTGAGGGGCTGAGAGGCTTATGAAAATGCCCCAAGGCACAAAGGTAGCTAGTGGCCCCGCTGGGATTTGAGCCTAAGTCTGTGGACTAGAGAGCCTTGTTCTGACTTGATCTTGTTATCAGGCCTCACACACCAGAACACACGCTACTGTTTCACTTGAAATGTACAGCACAGAAGTGGATGCACAGAACATGTGGCTGTCTCAGGATGCCCCTACTTTGTTCGCAATTATGACAGCCCCTGTTTTCAACCCATCATAAGGTAGACGGTGAGCGATGACCAGTGTGTGTTCATGGGAAGAGGTGATCCTATGTAGCATCTCTCCTAGTCTGCATCCACTCTGCTCATCAGGGGCTCACAGGACGCAGTGTTTAAAATCCTTGGATTTGTAGTTAGTCAAACTTGTGTTTGTTTGCCAACTCCACCACCTCAGAAGTGTGCATGACCTTGGGTGAGTCCCTTTATCTCTCAGTTTCATTTCTGCACCTGTGCATGCATTGGTTGAGCAAAGTGTATGAATTTCTGAGTATGGCTGCCATATGCTGCTTTATGCTACAGACGGGGCTGATGAGCTGGACCTCTGGAAGTTCCTGTTCTCGTGGAAGTCATGGTGTTGTGAGGGAGTGACCAGTGAGCAGACGAGGGTACAAGAGTGCAATAACTGCAAAACGGGCAGGGCTGCGAGGGTCTAGGGGAGCAGCCACCCTGCCCCACAGCCTCCTGCCCCACACTGCCCATTCTTGAACAGCTTCCTTCTTTCCCAATAAAGAATATTTCTCCTATTCACAAAAGCCCTTCAACATACCACCTCCTCCATAGACTCTATCTCTACTTTGTGATCTGTCCCTGTTGAAGACACCTTATAGCTGTCTTGAGCTAAGCTCCCTCACTCATGCCACATTACACCTTATTGACCACGGAGGCTCCATGTGTCACTCATCCATATGTCCCATGCAGCTCACTGCCGGGCACAGGGGAGGGGCTCAGTAGATGTTTATGGATATCAACTAGGAAAGTGCTCCCAATGGACTCTGCTGTTCCGTAAGCTTCCACTGGTGCAGGAACTGAACATGGGGCTAGCTCGAGTTGACTCTACAGGATGCTTTAGGTGCACTGGTGTTGGTGACCACATGGGATCCTCTTGCCATTTTAATCCTAGTTATTGCTCAGCACAGGCAGTTTTCCTAACTAATCAGTTTGATCCAGGCAAAATGTAAGCATCTTCTCATGTAAGGACAAAATAAACGTACCTGCAAAAATTCATAGAAAGAAAATATTATCAGTGAAAATCATACTTTACTCTGTCGTTGCCAGTGGTTAATTTTAATTTATCCCATCGCCAAGCATAGCAAGGTGAAAACTTTGCTACTTCCAGGCCCGCTGCTGGGAAATGTGGAAGCGTCTCTGACCTTGCTTTCTTCCTCCTCCTGTTGTACCCCCAGCAGAGCATGTGGCTTCCGTGTTCCACCATGTGACATCCCAGCAGTTTTGCCAGTGGTAGCTCTTGATTCTCATTTAATTCAAAGGCGTCAGAGGGACTGTGATGAGTCACACGTGAGAGATGGATTGTGTCCTCTGTGGAAGGTACAAAAGGGTCCTGTCGCAAATGGAGATCTGTGTGTGTTCATCCAGCTGCTGAAGTCAGCACATTGTTCTGGTGAATGTAAATATGGAAGGAATGTCCACGCCCATCCATCTTGTACTTACATGTAACCATGTTAGAAACATGTGCTTCCGAAGGGCAAATGTCCTATAGCACATAAAGCAGTATGCAAAAAGATATCATATGAATGTGTAAGTAAACAGAAGAAAACAGTTGTTTATAATGTAATGACTGGAAAGTTAATTCTAAAACAAAATTTTCAATGCATCTTAAATGTTCATGTTATTGGGGTAATGATCTGAGCTGGAAGAATGGCTTACATATCTGTCAATATCTGCAAAGTGCACATATTCAAGATAGCCATTAGTTGGGAAAAGGAAAGCAAACTGCGGTAAGTGTGAGGAGCTTGTTGACACGCTGAATGTGAACAGCACAGCAGTGAAATGGGTTATGTGTCATGTGGTGGGGACTGTCTTTTATGCCAGTCTGTTATTGGCTTTATGACATTTCTGCTTGCTTTATAATTTCATGAAATTTATCATTCAATT